>NC_142356.1:42420263-42540263 GCF_059441175.1 Urocampus carinirostris | reverse complement strand
GGAAGAGAAGGTGAGCAGAGAAAGAGAGGCAAGGAGCATAAAAGAAAGAAAGAGGGTAAGAGACAAATGAAGGAAGAAGGTAAAAAGAGAATGGAAAAGAGAGAAAGAGAGGGAAAAAGAATAAGATAACAGGAATTGTTAAGAGAAAAAGGCATTAGTTTGCATTAAAGCAGACTCTCGTTTGTCGTGGCGGACCACACTGGACACCAGATGAGGGATCAGAGTGTCTGGAACACAAGCTGGGTTTGAGGCGTTGAGGTGACGAGCCCCGAATTCTAGTGGGCTTCAGTCCCTGGAGGTTCGAGTCCTCCTAAATTAGAATACTCTACGGAGTGGTGGGTTTGAGTCCCTAGGGTTATATAGTCCCCTAAAGTAGAATACTCCACGGAGTAAGAGGGTGCAAGGCCCGCGAAAGGATTAGCCTCTGTGAAAAACTCCGCCGTGGAACTGGGTTCCAATAGGTAGGGAAAAGAGAAAGGAACTGGGTTCCAAAGTGAAGTACAAAAAAGAAAGTAAACATTGAGGGAAAGAGAAAAACAGGATGAGACGTTATGAGAAAAAAGAAAAGAGAAACAGGGAGAGACACACAACACTGTCAGGGACAGCTTAGCGTTAGTCGCACAGGAGGACTTGGAAAAAGAAGGAATTAAGGTGATATCGAGGTTGGAGAAAGAACAGGCAAGTGAAAAAAAAAGGATAAAGTAAGTGACATTAAGGTGATATCGAGTTTGAAAATGATAGAGTTATTAACAGAACCACAGAGGATGACCAGTCAGACTAAAGAGAAGGAGAATGGTTCCAAACAGGTAACCGCAAAAGAGGTGAGTAAATGAGAAGAAAGAATGATATTAAATGGGTATGACGATACCTTAAGGTGTTAATATGTGAAAAACAAAAGAATATTGCACGCAAAACAGCAAGTGATCAGAATAGTTTCAAATAACCCAAAACTTTCAAATAAGTTTGAAAATAATGAAAATAACGCCTTATTAAGAGAGGAAAAGTAAAGTGAGATTGGAAATTTTCAACAACATGGCTGTTCTGTTTCAATCACTGAATGAGATGTGCTTTCTTTAAAAAAAAAGAAAAAAACAAAAACAAAAACAAAAAACACAAGAGTATTGATTGATAATGAAATGCGAGTCAATAATAAGTAGGAGGAAGGTGAGCAGAGAAAGAGAGGCTAGGAGTCAAGATGGCGGCGCGTTGTGCAAACGCTGCGGCTCGGGCTCCAGTTCGTCTTTTGTTTTTCAGTGTACCCTGATCCCTCATATTTTCCCTTCGACTCCCTTCGCATATACAATAATATCCACTACATCCCGAGGGATATACAAAGACCACCGGATCTCCCTCGATGATCTGCCTGCCTGCCGACAACGCCGGAGCAAAAGGAAAAGGCTGACAGTCGGGTCTGAGCTAAGAAGGCGACCACACAGACCAGCGCTCCCAAGCATGTTCAACCAACGCCAGATCCATCGCCCACAATGAGTGAATTTGAGCTGCGGATCGCCACCAACAACGTCCGGAATTGGAGGATTTTTTGTCATCACGGAGTCTTGGCTTTCCCGGCTCGAACGAGACGAAGACTCCGGTAAAAACAGGGGTTGGAGACTACGCGCTACAATAACAGCCGAACCATTGACACACACTGCTCACTCGATATGGAGTTTCTAGCAGTATCGTGCAGACCCCTCTATATACCGGGAGAGTTAACTGTGGTCTTTGTGTTTGCTGTTTACTTTACACCGCTAACCGTTTCACCGGATGCTAACGTTAGCATAGCGCTAAATCTCCTGCCCGCTGCTATCAATAAACAGCAGCTTGCACACCCCAACGGAGCTTTATCGTCGACGGCGACTTTAATCGGGCATGTTTATGGACTGTACTCCCAAATCCATTCAATTGTGGACTGGGCAATTCGGAAAAAAAAAACTCTGGACAATGTGTAATGTAAGATCAAACATTCCGGTTGTATCCAGCAACTCTGTTTGTCCAATTTCCCAGAAAGAGTCAGAAAAAGACTAGCCACATCCCACTAGGGGGACAAGGTTTTGGTACATATACTAATTTCCACTAAAAAGAAAATACATTTTTTTGAAAGTCAATTGACTCTCTAAAAGAACAGATTGAACTGAATGAACAAAATACTGTTTGCTGTAATGGGGGACACAGCTGAAAATTAACAAGACATCCATTCATCCATTGTCTGCGCCACTTATCAACAGCAAGGTCGTGGGGCTGCTCGAGCAGCTGTCTTCAGGCAGTGAGCCGGGAACACCCTGAACTGATTCACAGCCAGTTGCAATGGAACTAACAAAGACAATGAAGGTCAGTGCATCACTGAGATGGACACATTTTAGAAAATATTTTTGATGGGCCAAGCAACATTCAAGCAGTGGATTACGAGTGATCGTCACAATGAGCTGTGGGGCACACGTCAAGGCCGTCAACGAGACTGGAACACAAAGAACATTCAAGAACACATGTCTGCTTGAAGTCACAATAGAGTCTTTTTAATGAAAAAATGATTACATATATGAGAAAGATTGATCAATTTTGATGGTGAACTCACCCACTTATCAAGGTTGTCCACAATTGATGATTTATAAACACATAGAGGAAGTTGGTATAAAGTCAATATGGACTGTTTGGAATAATTTAGATTTTATTTTAGGAGACAAATTAAGAAGGAGAAATGTTTGTAAGAATTAAGCTTCTAAGAAATGAAGCGATTGTGTTCATTTTTGCTGGAAAAATTGTATTTGGAATATGCTCTCCATGAAACTTTTACATTTCTTGCCAGATGCAGAAACATCAGGGTGATTTTGAAGAAAAATAGGTAACAGGAAAATACCTTTGATTTTATTCAGGTTGACGAAAGCACTAAGCATTTACATTTGTAAAATTGTCCAATTAAAACCTAGCAACGAGAAATTTAGAATACACATATGGTAAACAGGAGATCCTGAGATGTGAATAAACGTCTACATTGCAATTTATAATGCAACAAGATTAAACACAGTACTTCAGAGTAAACATGATATTAAGATTTAAAAAAGGAATAAAAGATGAAGAGATTCGAGATAAACAAGCGAGGAAGAAAATGTTTACAAAAGTGATGCTTTAAGATTGGCCTAAAATGATAATGCATTGTTAATGATTGAAAAAAAAAACGAGGAGTGATCATTCTAATGGTGATGATATTTAAGCAATTCAGTGACTGGAATAGTGCAATCATCAGCCAAATTTGAGACTTAGAGACCAAAATAGATTGACAATTCTGAAGAGAAAATTGTTAGACTGTATTTATTTGATTTAGCATGATGTGATCCGGTGGGTGTCAAGTCCACCGAGGAGGCCTAGTATGGTGGACATTCGTGCAAGTCCCCATTAGAATTATCAAGGAAAGATTTATTAACCTTGTTGTACAAAGATTTGTTTTTTAGATAACCCACTTCCAGGACAGGATGCAGGTGACTTACAGCAAAAAACCTCCACAGCTGTGCAGTTGGCCACCAAGGGCTCAAGGTGGCTCTATGGGATTCTCATCTGTCCGGCACAGCCCTCAAAACCCAACCCATTGTGACATTTTTCATATATTTTCATATTTACATATTTCCATCATGACTCCTTTTAATGGACCGAGTAATCCGCAGTCAAAAAGGGGGAAAATGTTTTGAACAGTACTTTTTCTGATCAGTGTGTATCTTATCTTATATATATATATATATATATATATACACACACACACGTGTGTATGTATACAAAAAGGGCTGTCCATAAGATTATGCATTTAGTACAAAGTTAAAAATCATACATTGAAGGGATCCCACGGTCGAAAACAACACTGTTCTTCCAAAGATAGTCTTGCTCATGTCACACAACCCTTAACTGAGGGGTTCAATTGTACCTTATTAACGGGGATGAGAGTTGGAATTTGTATGATGTGATCTTCTTTTTAAAGAAATAAGTTAATAGAACTCAAGGCCACAGCTGGGTACAAAATAAAACACAACTGAAGTTGTTTTGGATCCCTTAACAACTAAGGTTGTAGGGGCACCATTTTCTTTGGTGTGTCTTGGGCAAGTACAGCCTGGTGGCGCCCATGCCTCTCCAGGCCAACAAAATGTTTCCACCCAGTCTCAAACCGGAGACCTTTCACGTGTTAGGCGAATGTGCTCACCACTGCCCAACAAAAACCCACAACTGAGGTTACATGAATTAAAATGAATAAGTGAACAAATTATGCGATCAATAAATATAGTCAGTGACATATTTCAGTTTTACAATAAGTCTTACAAGGGAAATGGCATATTTAAAATATCTAACACAGTGGTGTCACGTTTTAGTTGGGGGCCACATGCTAGGAAAAAAAGTACTCACAGGGGCCAGACAAGTTTATTTGAGTGAAAGGGAGGAATAAAGACAGGGAAAAAAGATTGAGAGAGACACAGAGAGAGAGAGCACAATAGAGAGAGAATGGAGAAACATGGAGAGAGCAAGAGAAAGAGAAAGAAAAGAGGAAGAAAGTCACAGAAAAAGAGAAAAAGAAAGTGAGAGAGATAAATAGAGCGGGAGATAAATAATGAGAGAAGTGAAAAAGAGAGAAAGAGTAAAAGAGAAAAAGAGTGAGAGTGAAAAAGACAGAGAGAAAGAGTAAGGAACAATAAAGGAGCAAAAGAGACAGAAAGATATAAAGAGACAGAAATGGAAAAACCGGTGAGTTAGGGTGAGAACGAGATAGATACAAATAGACTGAAAAAGAGAAAGTAAGAAAAAAGAGAGGGAGAGAATGAGAAAGAGAAAATAAGAAATAAAAAAAAAGAAAGAAAGATAGAAACAAACAAACAGAGAGAAATACAGCTCAGGTTGCATTGCGAGTGGCACCAACCTTTGGCGACATCAAGTGGAAACGTTTAAAACTGCAGCTATTTTTTTTCTTGCTCTTTCATCGCTGTTGCCTCGCCGGGTGGATTAAAACTATTGGCTGATCTGACCCGCAAGCCGCATGTTTGACACCAGTGATCTTACACTAGCCAATTTTAGAGCAAAAACAACTGTCTTTTGCTCAGTCCTTCTCAGAATGACACAAAAACCCTACAAACACGCATTTTAAAAGCTCCACACAGACACGCTAGCTGTAGTCCCTTAATGGCCGTGTGAGGGGAAAACATGAGAAGAAAAGCTGCCAGTACAAGTGGGGAATGCAAACTGCCAAATCGAGCCACATTTGTCTTTTTCTGAGCATCTGTTGGCCTCCCGTCGATAATTCTTCCTGTGGCATTGAGAAAAAGAAGCAAATGGAGAAACGACCTTGCTGGAAGCTGCCTACTGAATACGTAATCACTAAAGAAATCTCTTGAAGGAAAGACCATGTTTATAGCACTGACCGATTTAATTGATTCATTTATTCAATTTAGACTGCTCTATATCTTGTTAAAACATACCATACTATGACTGGATCGAAAATGTTCATGCTTTATAAAATGCAGGATATTTTTTCAGACCATACAATATCTTGATTTTTCTCTTGAGTGTTCCTGCGACGTATACTCGAATTGGACCCGATAAAATATATTGCATTTCATACACTCATTAGTGCGTTATACTGTAGTATTATTAGCTTTAGGAGGACAGGAAACTAGTATTTGTTTCCTTCTTTTTGTTATCGAAAACTAGCTTGTTTCCATGACATGTAGAAAGGTAATGTATTTTTCTTCAATAAACAAAGACAGTTGTCTTCTACGCTAAAAACTTGCATCAACGTCGAAAACTTGCTTTTTTTGTCTTTATTGAAAACAAACATTGTTTTTCAACACAGGCTTCTTATTTTCAAATGAAAACGGCAGTTTTGAGGAAAATAAGATAACTTGATTGTATCGTCTTATTGAATGCAAAAACCTATCATGCGCTTCAATGTCAAAAACTATTGTTTTGTTCTTGTTTTGTGTCACTGAATATGTTGTCACTATTGCATATGTTTTCAAGTTATATTAGTTGAATTATTTCATTATCACATCACTACTTTGATCATTCTACTATTTTATTAGTCGTTATAAATGCACCTTATGCTCATCCACATATTTGAATGAAGTATTTACTTTCTGCCAGTACTTTCGAACTAATGTTTTCAAACGTACTTGAGTCTACCGTACTCTTAGCAGAACACCTGCAAACCCTTTAAGATGTAGTCTTGTAACAATTTCCCTCTCTTGTCTTTTGAGTGGAAAATTCCAATTTTGTTATTTTCATTTTCAATTTTGTCAAATCTTCACCTTTTTCTTATAAGAGAGGGGCGAGGCATTCTTTAATGCCTTTTGGAGGGAATACTGTATCTCGATCAGACCATACAATATCTTGATTTTTCAGTTTACTTTGTTTTATTTTGTTTTGTGACTTGTAATAAAATTCCTCAACTGAATGGCTTCTTTTTTGTTGTCCAAATACTCGGTCCGAATGTCACTAACCAGGGCAGGAAACAGGATTGAAAACCCAATAGCGTAACGTACTCTCAATTTATTAAGGAGAGGATGAATGCGCGCACACTCAATCCGGGGATCGATGATTGCAGAAGTGGATTAAAATCCAAAACAAAAGAGTGGTAAAAATCAAACAAATCAGGCCAAAAATAAAACAGGATCAAACACAGGCAAATTCACAGACTGGGCATTTCACAGAGTTTAACAGGAGTCTTTGCAGAAGTTTCACAGACGCTCAGACAACTAACGGCTCAAAGGACCGCGTTTAAGTACTCCCAAGGAGCAATCAGTCAACGCATCTCAGCGTCCATGGGCGGGGCCAATTGGGCACTGTGGCAACCGCGACAGAACCCGGCGCCACCCGGCCGGGACCAACTGGGCGCCATGGCAACCGTGACACCGAAATCCCAGGAGTTTAACACGCGGTGAGACACAGAATGTCTATACCAACAAAACGTACAGCTAAAACTTACAAAATTTCGCTAATTCCTTGTCGCTAAAAACTAACGTCATTTTCAACGCCAAATGAGCTTCTTCTTCTCCATTGAAAGGTAATTTCGGTCACAGAAAGGTAGCCTATTCCTCTCCACAGAAATTTAGCGCTGTCATCTCCTATGCTAGAAATGAACGCCGTCATCTTCTAATGTTTTTTATGTAAAGTAGCATAGTGTGTTTCCAATATTTAGCTACATGAGCCAAAATGAATCCAATTTAAACTGTGCCTGCTATGTCTGTATGTTTTTTTTACCTAAAAATTAACTTTGAAAGATTTATATCCCACAAAACATGGTGTCGTATGTTTCAATACTTTAGATGAGTCAATATTTAGTCTAGGTAGTTTATAACAACTATAAACACAGATGGCAAATGCCAGTTGTCTCTGATGTCCCCCTTTGGCAGATTTGCCCATTATGTTGATACGTCTTGGACCGCGTTGTTAATAAACAGCTCAGCATCCATAAATCAACTCCATAACTCCAGCTGGCAGCGGTTTTAATGAGTGCAAAGAAGTAATTCACAGTGGATGGTTGACAAACAGTTGAAGCCTGGGCTGGGTTGTCGTCTACAATTTGCTCTGCGTGAAGGTCTGATTTGCATAAAATGGTCAAACAATCTCTCCCGTTACCACCGGTGTGTGTTCATTGGCACTTGTGAGCAGTTCTTTTTAGAACAGCTGAGGCATCAGGTTTGCAGCTGGATACATTAGGACAGAACACACATCCTGAAATATTCATGAAATAAGTTATGTGTTCAGACTCTTGTTCAAAGCTAGCAGCCATCTAGCACATGTACGGCTTTCACATTAATGTGACGACCATCAACTTGGATTTACAAAGACATCAAGGTTCTTTTCATCAGTACAGTCCCTAGCTTACGATGCTTTCATATTTCTCCTTAACCATTATGGTCGTAGGGGCACCATTTCCTGTGGTGTGTATTGAGCAAGTACAGGATGGTGGCCCCCAACCCTCTCTAGGCCAGTAAACGCTTGTTAAAATGTTTCCCCTACTTTACTACATTAACAACCAGTTCTAACCATAACGCAACCCCTTACGCCCTAACCCTAACTCTTAATCCTGACTCATCAACCCTTACAACGTACACAGAGACCTCAAACCCCTACCTCATAATCATAATCCCTAACCTGTTAACCCGTACGCTCTAACCCTTAACACTAAACCCAAACTTGAAACTTGAAACCCCAAAACCTAAATCTTTAACCCTAACCCTCTGACCCTAACCCAAGGGGTTATGTTCCTCATTTGTTTTCAAGATGCCGATCTGCAATTGGGCGACATTGTATGAGATGCTGGTCTGCTATCGGTTTGCGTCACAGTATCATGAACATTCTAATAAACTGTTGGCTAAACTCCCTCCCACATGCTCCGTTTCTATCTATTCGTTCAGTTTTCAATATTTTCAAATGTGATTAAAATGTAATTTTTACTAATGTTTTTTCTTATATACGTATGTATTAAACATGAATAATACTTAGTATCTAATACAGTGGAACCTCGGTTTTCGAACGCCACTCAGTTCGAACAAATCGGTTCTCGACCAAAAATTTCGAGAGATTCTTGCTTCGCTTTTCGTTCAAAAAATCGGAGTTCGAACGCCGGTACGCTAGGGTGCGATGCTGAGCGGCGTACGGGTATAGATTGTGTAGATTGCCCCCACCCCTCGTGAAGAACTGTTACCACGTGCGCGCACACTTCTTTTCGCTTTAATATCGTGAACGGAGTGTTTTAGCCCCTAATTGTGCCTCGAAGAAGGTCGGTGCAAGCAGCAAAGTTGCTACAGGTGAAAAAAGAAGAGTGGTGCGTACAACTATTGCATTTAAGAAAGAAATAATAGCAAAATATGAAGAAGGTGTGCGAGTTTCCCTTCTTTCGAGGGAATAGAGCATGGATACTGCAGACCACCACAAAGGTAAGAAATCCTATTCATAATTCCTTTCTTTATCCTTTAACCGCTCAACACTTTTTGTGGAGACCTGGGTGCTAAATGACGTGTAAACGACCTGATTTTTTTTATTTTTACACCTTCATGTTAGCGTAATCTTTCGTACGGAAGATTACGCTAACGCAAATGTACGATTAGCCTGGGTTAGCTTCATGTTTACGTTCATGGTAAACATTCAGAGTGTTGGAACGGATTAAAACGATTTTCGGTGATCGAACGAATCGGTTTTCGAACAGGGTTCTGGAACGGATTATGGTTGAGAACCGAGGTTCCACTGTATTGCTATATTTCTATGTTTTTACCAGGGTAGAGGGGGTTTGGAATACATTAGCTCATTACTATAGGTCTCTTTCGCCCACCATATTACAATTTCACATTGTGCTCCCCATCTTAGAATGGATTCATGTTGTATCCCAGGGTCTACTATATTTTTTCTTTAAGTTGGTTCTCTTATCTTGTCCCAATTTCTCCGACTGTGAAAACTATGTCATTTCCTATTTTGTCCCTCGTGGTGCTGCAGTGCCAGTTCCCTCCCTCAGTAAATGGCTTGTGGAGGTGAGGCAGTGGAAAACGGGAGACACAAAAATGAGAAGGAGCGTTCGCAGCCAAATAAAAAGCAGGCCTCAATAATTTAATTTGCCCCGAAGCGGCAAACCAATCACATCGCTCCCGTGAAAAGGAGAATGTAGCTGACAGCTCCTTTTATTCTGCCATAAATTATTTGGGGTCAAACGATGCTCTAAAAGCTCTGAAATGTTCTCTGTTAAATGTCAAAAGCAGAATGATACAGCAGAAGAGGGGTTAAAAGTGCATTATTAAAAAGTTTCAACACAATCTTGACTGTATGGGAGTTTTTGAAGGAAATTGCTTTAAATTAGCATTGAAAGAAAGCAATCATTCTTTATAAATTGCAGAATTATGTGAGCAGGCAACAATTTGAATCATTAAGTTACGTGGTTAATTAATCACATTTTGTGTTTGCACAAGAGGCGATTTTAGGTTCAGAGTTTTAGGAGTGCTGAGCACCCAGAGTGTCTGCTTGGTTAAAACATTTTTTCATTTCACTTAAAGTGATATAACATGTAAAATTCAATTGTGGTAACATTTTAATCTAAATACTTTGCTAAAGGCTTTTTGATCTAAAAGGCTGTTTTCATCAATTGAATGTTTGTTTTAAGGCCGTTTTGCTAATTGAATGTTCCCTTTTTAAACTGAATTATGGCACTCTTGGGCTTCCATAATAACATACTCTCACTGTAATACACCGGGAGTCTCCACAGACTCCGCCGCTATGCTGCAAGTGACACTAGCCCAGCCAAAGAGGAGTGGGGAGGGGGGCGAGAGCGGTGCAAGGAATCAAATGGACTGAACCATTTTAAGGCAGTTTGGTTGTTCACATTTTTGTTTTATTTTCCTTTCTTTTAATGTAGCATTTTTCATCATATTTAAGCCTATTCTTTCCTTTATTAAACCCCCTGTGTGAAATATTCGACCACTCGATGACACTGTTGTCTCATGCGAACGAAAACAAGTGCCTCACCAAGCAATAAAAATACTTTCATAAAATGTAACATTGGTATGATAGCTCATAGATTTTTACCTGGTGTTAAATGAAATGATCTGCATTTATATAGCGCTTTTCAAGTCAAGACTTCCCAAAGCGCTTTACATTGTGCATCACATTTCCCAATAGCGGCCGTGCAGCCATGTGAGGCGCTAACCTGCTTATTGGGGGTATTAGGGGTTCAGTGTCTTACCCAAGGACACTTCGACATGTAACACGGAGGAGCCGGGATTCGAACTGCGATCTCTTGATCCCAAGACGAGCGCTCTACCGACGAGGCAATAAATATTACACACTGTCCCTTTAAGGAAAATCCCACCATTTTTTGGGGGGTGCTTGGGTTGAAACGGGCTTGTTACGCCCATGTTTTGTACTAATGGTAACCAAAAGATGGTTACAACTTTTGGTTAATTTTTATTGTAGTTTAATCGTAACCTAAGCATAAACTTTAAAATTATTCGACTAACAAATTAGAAGGTGCCTGAAACATTGTGTCATAGACACGTGCAAAAAAGCCCCTCGATGGCATTAGTGTTTGAAAATAGAAATTAATGATTCAGATTCAGATATACTTTATTGTCATTCTTGTAAACGCGTATACAGAACGAAATGTTGATACATCTGACCCGCACAGTTTCCTTGAATGTACAGATATAAATAAAATGTTGTATTGAGTTGGAGTTTTGAAGTACTAATAATATACTAAATAATTATAGCTATGTATAGTATTATACAGTAGTGCAAAGAGTGCAAGAGGAGCAGCTAACCAGATGTGCAAAATGGGCAGTCAGGTAAACAAGTCACTATACAATAACAATAACAATAACACTGGAGTACGATAGTGCAGAGGAGAACAGATGTGCAAAGGAGTGGCTAGGTATAAGAGAACTGCCAGTAGTGCAAAACAAAACAAACAGATGTACAGATTAGGAGCTGTGTAGGCTTACTGTGTGTGTGATTGACCATTTAACAGTCTAATGGCCAGGGGGACAAAGCTGTTGCAAAACCTGGTAGTCCTGCACCGCACACTGCAGTACCTCTTCCCAGAGGCTAGCAGAGTGAACAGTCCATGATGGGGGTGAGAGGGGTCCCTAATGATGTTCTTGGCTCGGGAGGGAGAATGGAGGGGAGAAGTCCCGATGATTTTCTCTGCTGTCCTCATCACCCTCCTCACACTACCCCAGTCGGAGGCGCTGCAGCCTCCACACCACACAGAGATACAGCTGGTCAGGATGCTCTCTATGGTGCCCCTGTAGAATGTGATAAGGGTGGGTGGGGGCAGGTGGCCTCTCTTCATCCTCCCCAGGAAGTACAGGCGCTGCTGTGCCCTCTTCACCAGTGATGCAGTGTTCACGGACCAGGAGAGTTTTGCTGCTGACAACCTCCACAGCCTTGTTGTTGATGAGAAGTGGGGCATGGTTGGACTGTTTTTTCCTGAAGTCGATAATGCTCTCTTTAGTTTTGTCAACATTCAGGACCAGGCTGTTGACTCTGCACCAGTCCACCAACTGCTCCACCTCCTCTCTGTAGGCCAGGTCGTTGTCGTCCCTGATGAGGCCCACCACTGTTGTGTCGTCCGCAAACTTCACGAGGTGGTTTGTGGCTGACCTAGGACACAGTCGTGTGTCATCAGGGTGAACAGCAGGGGGCTCAGGACACAGCCTTGGGGGGACTGTTATTCTCCAAATAAGTAACACTTACTATTGCATAATTTAAAGTCAGTGCCCTCTTTGGGTGAATAAACAGACATGTCAGCACAATGGCCCTCCAGCTAATTTGTTGTGTAGCATGAATTGATGGGTGTCTTTAAAGGCATTGAAACCTTACCCCGCCCTCCATGCATACAAATGTCCAGGAGTATTATGCAGCCTTTTGACCATTGAGTGGCCATCAACACGAAGCCCGTGCTGAGGGTGATGACATCGGAATGAATACTATTGTCAAGTTTGGAAGTGGCTGGAAAATAGAATGCCATAAATGCAGACACAAATTAAAATTTGGGAGTGACAGAGGAATTCACTACACCCTTTTAACATAAATCAAATGATGCAACTTGGACACAACATCAGTGATGTTTCCTGGGGTCACAGAGTGTTTTGTGTCTTTCAAACATCATATACAAACCTGGGCGTCTCAGCTGGGGTTTATCAGACCCCAACTCGTGTCCCGGTAGCACTACCTCACTCATGGTTTACCTTTCCTTAATCATAGTCACTCTGATGCAACCTCTGCTACTTTGTGCCTTCTTTGCCCCTTTGCTTACTGACCTCTGTGATGCTCAAGATGTTGTAACCCCTACAGAGAGACTGGCCAGTAAACCCTCTGCATTCCACCTCAATAGGCTCACACCATGCTTTCCACCCATTGCTCTGGAACTCTTCCATTAGCGCAGCATGTTTTGTTCTCTTCCTTGCATTGGCCTCCTCAAAACGGTCCTCCCATGGGACAGTGAGTTCTAGGAGACCTATCTGCTTGGAGACCTTAGAGATAAGCAGCAAGTCAGGACGCTGTGTTGTGGTGGCAATTGATTCTGGGAATTTCAGTTGCTTCCCGAGGTCAACTTTTATCTCCCAGTATTGTGCTGTTGCTAACAAGCCAGGTGAGGTATTTCTGGTAGGTATTGGCTTCTTCCCCGCAGCCCAGACAAAAGCAATAGAGTTCTTCACTGGTTCGAGATCTTTGTATTGACCAATCCCACAGTTAAGGGTGTTCACGTGGCTTTCAGGTCTTGGTCATGGGGCCAACGGTAGCGCCTCTGGCCCAGGTTTTTGGCGCAGCAGCCGATGATATGCTCCAGAGTCCCTCTCTTTGAGCAGAGGTTGAAGGCTGGTGAATCCAAAATTCCCTAGCTGAATAGGCTGGATGGGCTTGGTAGTACATCGTAGACAGCCTGGATCAGGAATCGTATTTGAGGCTCAAATATGAAAAAACTGGGGCTCAGTTTTCCACAACTCTGCTTATGAAACTTTGAAGTCAAGTCAAGTCAAATTTATTTATGTAGCCTTTAATCACAAAAATGTCTCAAAGGACTGCACAGGATTACAATGATACAATTACCTGATCTGAAACCAACATGCGGGCAAGGAACAACTCAAAACCTCAGCGTGAGGAAAAAGAGAAACCTTGAGAAGGGACCTCACAAGTGGTATCCCCCTTCCAGGATGACCAGGGTGAATTACATTTAGCATTACAGTACACAAACATAGTAAACACTAGGTAACATGTTGAAAATTTGTCCGGAAAGTGCATGACAGCAGCGACGCCCCCAGCCTCTAAACTAGTCCAGAAAGTCTATGACGGCCACGACGCAGCTTCCCATCTCTGCCAGCTGGTCAATGCAGGCGTTGGCATGCTTCAGGTCAAACGCTGGTCAAATTACTCATCTCAAATCGTCCTTCTCCTTCGTATCACCACCAGGCAGGCAGTCGGAAAAAGACAAGACAATACAGGATATGAGGTGGGCATCAATCATAAGCTTTGGAATAGAAGTGTGTTTTAAGCCTTGATTTAAAAACTTCCATTGAGGTTGCAGATCTTATCAGGCACGGCATTCCATAGCACCGGGGCCCAGATGGAGAACGCTCTCAAGCCTGCAGACTTCTTGGCTCTCGGAGTCACAAGTAAACCGGCATTTTCCGAGCGCAGACTTCGAGCAGGAACATAGGGGGAAATCAAATCAGAGAGATAAGAGGGTGCAAGTCCACTGAATGCTACCATCTTGTCCTGTCTCGCTGCTGCTGCATTCCAACAATTGTGCTGGCCCACTCCTCCTCTACTTGTGCCTGCACCGCTTGCTGCACCCATGATCTCCGGACCTTCCCCCTGCGCCTTTTTGTAGCTATGCCTTGTGCCCAGGCCAGATCCCCTAGGAGTCACTGTCCCCAACAATGCCTTGTGCTATAGCTGCAACTCAGCTGGTGCCTTCCACCTCTGCCCTGTCCTTACCTCAATCCGAGCCTGGGAGACGTTTGTCTCTTGTGACTCTCTGTATTCCAGCACCTCCCTTGCACAGCAGATCTTATACTCTTCCATACAGGGCGATGCTGCTCAGGCTTTGAGGTAGGCCCAGTCATTTCCGTAGAAAAAGATAACTCTTCTGTGGGCGGCAGTAGCTCAGGAGGTAGAGCGCTTGTCTTGGGATCAAGAGATCCCAGATCGACAACATTTCTTCTTCCAAGGGGGGCTTGACAGGAAATAATTGAGAAGCACTGCCCTAGGACATCGGAATAACGACTTTAAAAATATCTGTCATAAACCACAATACAATCCGGGTCAAACGTTGTGAATGCACACACAAGCGAAGCCAAGGAGAGTTTTTTTATAGCGCCGCTAATCCAAAATGATCATCGGACTCAGTCGGCTCCAACGAGGCGGGTGTAAAATGGGCAATCTGGCCTCCAATCAGCGCAAGGCAGTCGGCGGCTAAGTGCGGGATAAAAGAAACAAGCCGATAAAACATGGCCTGAATACAAAAGAGCGCATTGTTCGCGTTTAGCTACACATAGCGAGCAACTTAGCATTAATCAGCGTTGAGCGCTACGTGCCATCATTACTGGGGGTCGTTTCAAGGACGTCCCAGCTTTTAGCTTTCACCTTGTTTACTGGCAGAGTGACAGAAACGAAGACGGGAATCAATCAAGAGATGAGAGAGTTGAAGAAATGTATGTGCTCGTATATTTCTCATAAACCTATGACATCAATAACTTAATTCAAAGGTAAAATAAAAAATTGAAAATGTATTTAATGGGATTCTGATGAAAGTATTCTATGGTTTTTTTACTGTACTTCTTGAAGGGGTCTAGACCAGAGGTGGGCAAACTACTGTAGGCGGGACACATTAGGCCCCTCAAGGTTTGTTAATCCAACCAGCCTATCGAAAATGTTAAAAATAGAATAATACACCACATAATGAATGATTAAAAAAATACAACAAATAAACATGTGTTTATTTTGTCTCGTCCCCAATGTCCCTATCTGTTCAGCTCAGGATATAATTATTTTTACCAATTAATTCACACATAACATAGGCCAAATGTCCATTTCTTTCTCTGTGCTTTGTATCGTCTTTCACTGAGATCTGCCGCTTTATTATTTTGCTTTACTCTTCACTGTCATTTCTCACCCATTCTCTCTCTTTATCAAAATAAGCTAGTCTCTCTCAGGGTCAGCATTATGGCCTGACCAGTAAGTGCTGGTGTTTTTTTAGCTGCAATGTTACAATGGGGCGGCATTAGCTCAGGAGGTAGAACGCTCGTCAAATAGAGGTCGCAGGTTCGCTTCCCAGCTCCTCCGTCTTATATGTCGAAGTGTCCTTGGGCAAGACACTGAATCCCTAATGCCCCCAATAAGCAGGTAGGCGCCTTGCATGGCTGACTCCCTATTGGTGTGTGAGTGTGTGTGTGAATGGGTAAGTATGAAGCACATTGTAAAGCGCTTTGGGAGGTCTTCATTAACTTGAAAAGCGCTATATAAATGCAGACCATTTACCATTTACAGTTCCCCGACAAATACATGCATACCATTTCGAAATGTCCTTTTGGAAATATACAGCAAATTAATACATGATAGTTTGATGATAAATCTCAATAGATATGTAAAAACCTAAAATTAAAATCCCACATTGACCCTGTCGCTTTGTGTGTCTAATGTTAAAAAACGTTCATAAAATAGTTCTCCTTGAATGTTTTTTCTTCAAAATATTGTTACATCAGAGAGTCACGTGACTAAAATGATGGCCAGCAGATGATTATTATGGAATTTTTATCAGGGTATCAGTTCAAATTGGGACAATATCTATTTTAAATATTTTAAACATTAAATATGCACCAATAATAATAATTGAAAATGACGTTAGGTAAGGAATATTATTCGGGCAAAACAGAAAAAATGAAAAACAATGAATTTATTAGATTTTTCTCACTTATATCCGTAACAGATGTCAATCAAACATGACTGGGGACATAGCAATTTAGTGAACTTGTACTACAATCAGAGTAATTTATTCAAAATTAATTTGCATACATATCAGTGTGTCCTATTGTTGAGGGCAGTTAAGCAAACAATAGAATATGTTTAAAATAAGCCAATTTTTACACAATATATAACATTTTATGTCAATTGGAGTCAAATGGCACTGAATAACAGGAATGACCCATATACTACAAATTTCTTGCTCTTTTGAGCGTCCATCCATCCATTCAACTAACTGTAGTTAGAAGGATAACTAAATCAATATAGCTAGCTTTCTTGCTAGCTCTAAATTAGATTCATCCATCCGTGGTTAGAAAGCGACCTACCTCAATTTAGCAAATTTTCTACTTAGACTGAAACTCCATCCACCCATCTCTCAATCCATCCATGGTTAGAACCAGTGTTCCCCCTAAACTGCGCGCGTACGCAATTACGCACATTCTCGGCGCACAAGAAAATCTAGCCAGTGCACAAAAATGAGGGCTCAAAATTACAAATTAAGAAGCGACTCACGTCAAAGTTACAGTGTATGAAGGTAAAATGCACGGGTTCCCCTGACGTTGTGTCCTAAATGCGGTATTTTGAGGTCGAGTCGAAGGTGGAGGAAGTTGAGTAAAGTTAGTAGAGTTTGTCGGGGAAGCGGCTTCTTCGGCTCGGCACACTAAAAGGAACCGGCTCTTTCGGGCCCTCAACGGCTCTTCGGGTTGTTTTTGCTTCTTTAATCCCAACATGACCAAATATTATGTAAAATTATGCACAAAATGACTCAAAGGAAGGGGGGAATAGAACAAAAAAGAAAAAAATACCAAAATGAAAAAGTAGTGAAAAGCTGAGAAAAAAAGGAAGAGAAAAAAAGAAGGAACATTTTGGAAAAAAAGAAAAGAAAGAAATGTAGGAAAAAAGTAAATATAGAACAAAAAGAAAAAAGTAACAGCTCGGAAAAATAAACACAATGAGTTTTTTTTTTTAAAGGAATTTTTAAAAAAGGAGAAAAAAAACACAGAAGAAGAAAAAGTTTGTGTTGCATTCAAATAATTTCCAATTATATCAAGTGAATCTTGTTGCAAACATTGTACTTCCACTAAAAAATGTGATTAAGTACAGTTCTGTATCTTACAACCGACTAAATAAGCCCCCCAAAATGTTAATATTATGCGACAAAATATATCAGGAAATAAAAAGAAATGTATATCTTGTTAAAGAATTGTAAGAACAAACGACGTTTGTAGGCCGTACAACCTTTGCAATAGTACATGAGTCAATTCATTCAAAAGAGAAAAATTATTTTGCATTGCCGGAAACTCAGCAAAATGTAACTTGATGTCAAGTTTTGGACATGTTTGATAATTAATTATCTTGCCACACTTGGGATTATGGTTGCTCACTGGTGTTTCAAGCGCTGCTCACCGACTTTGTGTGAACCCTCAGACCCGTGGAAAATTAGAAGGAACATTGGTTAGAACGCTACCTACTTCAATTTAGCTAGCTTTCTAACTACCCCTAAAATCCATCCATCCATCAACCGTGTTTAGCAAATGAG
The DNA here is from genome assembly GCF_059441175.1 of Urocampus carinirostris. Classification (NCBI taxonomy): domain Eukaryota; kingdom Metazoa; phylum Chordata; class Actinopteri; order Syngnathiformes; family Syngnathidae; genus Urocampus; species Urocampus carinirostris. The sequence continues at coordinate 42,522,247 of NC_142356.1, read as the reverse complement.
ATATCAATTTAGCTATATTTTAGGTCATTTGAAAGTCCATCCATCCATCCAAATTACTGTAGTTAGCAAGCTAACTACACCAATTTAGCTAGCTTTCTCGCTAGCTCTAAATTAGATTCATCCATCCGTGGTTAGAAAGCTACTTACCTCAATTTAGCTAATTTTCAACGTAGCTTGAAACTCCATCCAGCAATCTATCGACCCATCCATGGTTAGAACCATACCTACCTCAATTTAGCTAGCTTTCTAGCTAGCTTTAAGTCAAGTCAAGTCATTTTTATTTGTATAGCCCTTAATCACAAATAGTCTCAAAGGGCTTCACAAGTTATTACATATAAGAAGTTTAGGTTATTCATATGCTATAGAGTAGAAGTGAGTTTTAAGCTTAGACTCAAACATGTCCACTGAGGCAGCAGATCGGATCTCAGGGGGAAGAGCATTCCACAACACCGGTGCCCGGATGGAGAACGCTCTCGAACCAGCGGAACATTTCTTGGCTCTTGGGATCACCAGGAGACCGGCGCTCTCGGAACGAAGGCTTCGGGCCGGGACATAGGGGGAAATCAGATCTGAAAGATATAAGGGGGAAAGTCCATGTATGATTTTGTATAGTAATAGGAGAACCTTAAAATCGCATCTTAGGCTAACAGGGAGCCAATGCAGGTTAGCCAAAATTGGGGTGATGTGATCGTACTTTTTTGTCCTAGTTAAAAGCCTCGCAGCAGCATTTTGTACCAGCTGAAGACTCTTGAGTCTGGTCATCGGAAGACCGGAAAGTAGTGCATTACAGTAATCGAGACGGGAGGTAACAAACGAGTGAATTATGATTTCCGCATCCGACTGAGAAAGTATAGGACGAATTTTAGCAATGTTACGAAGATGGAAGAAAGTGGTTCTAGTAATTTTCTTCACATGTGTTTGAAAGGACAGATCGGGTTCAAATATGACACCTAAATTTTAAAGTGAGTCGCTCTGTGTGATGTGGCAATTGTCGATGTTCACAGCAGTTTTAGAGAATAAGTCACGGCACTTAGATGGACCAATAACTAACATTTCAGTCTTTTCAGAGTTAAGACGCAGGAAATTGAGTGACATCTACTCTTTTATCTCGGTGAGGCAGGCCTCCAAATTTCCACAGTTTAGTGTGGCAGATTCCTCCATCGGGAGATAAGAGTTGAGTGTCATCTGCGTAGCAATGGAAACTGATATTATACTTGCGAATAATATCACCTAGTGGAAGCATATAAATGCTGAAGAGAAGGGGGCCAAGCACTGAACCCTGCAGAACACCACAGGTAACACTAAAGGGTTCAGATGTCAATTCGCCATATTTAACGCAGTGTGTCCTATCTGAGAGGTAGGATCTGAACCATAAGAGGACGTTTCCTGAGAGACCATTCCATTTTTCCAACCGTTCTAGCAAGATATTATGGTCCACTGTGTCAAATGCAGCACTAAGGTCCAGCAGCAGCAAAAGTGATGATGCGCCAGAGTCCATTGCCCGTAGGAGATCATTGGTTACCTTAATCAGAGCTCTCTCAGTAGAGTGGTTAGCCCTGAATCCTGATTGCATTGATTCAAAGAGATTGTTCTCGGACATGAAATCATTCAGCTGCTGTGCCACTACTTCTTCAAGTATTTTAGAAAGAAACGGTAGGTTTGACACAGGTCTATAATTACATAAGTTTTCTGGATCAAGGTTGGGTCGTTTCAGTGTGGGTTTAATGACGGCGGACTTAAAAGCCGCTGGAACTACACCTGAGGAGAGTGATATGTTTAAAATATTTAGAACTGAAGGTGCAAGAACGCCAAAGAGACCTTTAATAAGTGAACATGGAAGTGGGTCGAACTGGCAAGTCGTCGGTTTGGCCGTATTCACCATCTGTTTAAGATTATCGAGTGACAGTTCACTAAAACGGGACAAAATCCCTGGACAACCACCATGTCGTGCATCTATAGATTTCAGTGCTTTAGTATGTGTTGAATTAATACTGTCTTTAGCGATTTCTTCCTGTATGCTTTGGATCTTCTTAGTAAAGAAGACCATTATGTCGTGGGCAGAATGAGTGCAGCTATCTGGGATAGTCTGTTGCCTTGTAGGCGATGCTACAGTGTCGAAAAGGACTTTGGGATTGTTCTTTTGTGACATAATCACCTTCGAAAGGTAGGCTGATTTTGCAGAGGCAAGGGCCGCTTTATACTTTAACAAACTATCACACCAGATTTGATGGAAAACCTCAAGCTTGGTAGCGCGCAATTTTTTTTAAAAATCCAGCTTTAAAATCCATCCATTCATCAATCAACTGTGTTTAGCTAAGAAAATATCTCAATTTAGCTATATTTTCATTCATTTGAAAGTCCATCCATCTATCATCCCTCATCCATCCATCCAAATACCTGTAGTTAGCAAGCTAGCTACCTTAATTTAGCTAGCTTTCTCGCTAGCTACAAATTACATTCATCTTTCCATGGTTAGAACGAACTTACATAATTTTAGCTACTTTTCTAGGTAGCTTGAAACTCCATCCATCTATCCAATGCCAGAGTGGCTAATCAGGAAGAACGGGAGATTTCCCAGAGTGCCGTCTTATGTCAAGGTGTAGATTGGGCTGGATAAATCAGAAAAATAATTTTAACATTAGAACACTTACTCGAGCATTCATTCTCCAATTAGCTATTTAGCCACGTTCAGGGCAACAGATGAGCTGGATTTTACCATCTGGGGGAATTCTCCCCTCCCAAATTTGAAGTTGGTTTGCCGCACCCCTATAGTTCCTTTCTGTAACGTTTAAATTAACGCAAAACAGTGCGAATTTAATAAGTCAGGTACGATGGAGGGCAGAAAGGTGCTAGGTCGAGACAAAAAAGCCAGGAAAAGAAAGAAACCCGTTAAAACTTGGACTGCTGTCGTTAATTTCACTCATCTTGCACTTTTTTGCCAGTCATATGTGTGTCCTAAGTCGTGTGCTGTTCTGCGTGTTTGCAGAATTTAGCAGTTAAGTGCCTTCACATGGTAGCTCCTCAAAGTTTGAGTCTTCACACAAAAATAAGCTTGTAATGATGGGGATTCCGTCCCTTTTCGGCTCGGCTCACTAAAAAAAGACAACTCTTATAGCCCCCAAAAGTCTCCTTATTTTGTTTTTGTTGCTTCTATAAATATATTTTAAAATATAATGTAACATTATGCACACAATTACTTTTGGGTGACAAATAAAGCTAAGGACAATGATTAAAAAAAAGAAAACAGAAAAAAATAATGGGCAAAAAGAGAGAAAGAAAAAACAAAAATAAAGGAAAGAAAAATAGGTAAAAGGCTAGAAGACTCCAAAAAATACAAGGAAAAAGAAAGGTATAGCGGGAAAAAATAAGAAAAAGAGGAACAATTCTAGAAAAAAAGAAAAAAGCAGGTCCTCTCGCAATACAGCTTCCTCACAGATGCCTACTATGTCGATGAGACTTTCCTGTACTCGGTTTGCATGTGAGAGGAGCTTCTCTGCTTTAAAAATAGTGAAAACTAGGCTAAGAAGCTCACTTTCTTCATGTTGATGAACACTGAAAAGGAAATTTTCATGTCTAACAGACAATGACATTTTCATCAACAGCAGTGCTTTGCTTAGGAGTATTTTGATGTTTTAAGTAGCCTACTTATAATGTGTGTAGTAAAGCTACTTCCTAAGAGTTAAGTGTAAAGCCTAAAAATCTGGGAAGACAAATGCAATTTTGATTTCAAATGGCCGATACTGTACATACTGTTGCATCGTATGATCTTGCTGCTGTTCCATTTATTCAAATTCCTTCTCCATAGCTAAGTGGGCCTGCTTTCGGTAGAAACTCCCTGGCTGAAAAAGAGGCCAAATCCGGCCCTGCATTCATCCATCCGTGGTGAGCACCTTAGCCTCCTCAATTTAGCAAAACTTCTCTTCTTAATCATTTTGTTTACCACATGAATAGGATATCTCCCCCAAGAGCAGCTTAAAACCTGATGGCCAAGTCGCAACCAATAAAATCTTTTGAAGGGCAAAAGTTCATGTCGAGTCATAAAAACACAACTAGAAATTCTTAAGTACCTCCACCGGCTCGGCATTTTTAATTCATAGAGCTGAGGCACTTTCCTCCCACTGCACTGAAAGCTGCACTTGGAACGGATCGATTTTTCTTCTTCTTCCTTTTAATGTTAAAAAGATTTTATTGACGTGGCATTTTCCCTCCTGTGTAAAAGGTTAGCGCCATTAGAGCGCAGAAACAGAAAGAGCCACAAAAGGGATGGAGCGCTCTGTTGAGACACCAGTCAGCAAGAGGGTGAAAGTGGAATTCGAAAATGGGGAAGAAGGCAAAAAAGAAATGATTTTGAGCTATGAAGAGTAAATTAAGCTAAAATGAGCACAAGAACTGGTGGAGTAGAAAGAGATATTGTCCAGATTGATGTGGGTGAGGTTGAAATTGGGTGTACATCTGGTTAGCTACTCTTCTTGCACTATCGGCACTATGGTAAAATACTACACGTAGCCAAAATACAATACAACATTATTTATATCTGTACATTCAAGGAAACTGTGGGGGTCAGATGCATCGACATTTCGTTCTGTATACACGTGTACTAGAATGACAATAAAGTAGATCTGAATCTGAATCTGAATCTGAGAAGTATGGATGTTTATAAGTGCATATGGACCTGGTTCAGAAAGAAGCGCTGAGGAGAGAGAGGAGTTCTGGAAGGACTTGTGTGGTAAGTGTGAAAGAAGGGTGGAAAGTGGTAACACTAGGTGACCTGAAGGCTAGAGTGGGTGATGAAACGGTTGAAAATGTGATTAGTAAATATGGAGTACCAGGAAGAAATGAGAGTAGGAAGAAATTGATTGAGTTATGTGTGGAAAATGAGTTGGTGATTGGAAATACATTGTTTAAAAAGAGGGACGTGAATAAGTATACCTTTGTCAGAGTGGTTAGTGGCAAGATGGTGGACAGAGCACTGATCGACTATGTAGTTGTTAGGAAAGGGATGTTAAGTAAATTGTTGCATGTGCATGTTTATAGAGGTGAAATAAGTGGTATGTCTGATCATTTTTATGTGGAAGGAAAACTGAGAATAGATGGATCGTGGAGGGCTAGTTATAAGAAGAGTGTGAGGGAAGAGCTGAAAATGTCAGAGTTGAATAAGGCAGAAAAGGAAAGATAGTTTAAAGAGAAGATGAGGGAAGAGTATGAACGGGTTAGTACAAGAGAAATTGAGAGTGTGGAAATTGAATGGAAGTGGTTTAAAGAGGCAGTGTTGAGGAGCGCAAAAGAAGTGTGTGGAATGAGAAAAGTTGGTCGAGGTATTAGGAAAGGAAGTGAATGGTGGAATGATGAGGTATCAGAGACTGTAACAGAAAAGAGACGTGGCTTTGAGGAGTGGCTGCAAGATAAGAGTGGCGATGCGTATGAAAGATATAAAGTGAAGAAAAGGTTGGTAAAAGCGGAAGTGGAAGCAGCGAAAAGGAAAGCAAATGATGAATGGTGTCGAAAGATAGGAGTGAACTTTGAAGAAAGGAGAAAAGTGTTTTGGAAAGAAGTGAAAAGAGTAAGAAACAGTGAGTCTGGAAAGGAAGAGAAAGTGAAAGATAAGGATGGTAGATTGCTGGTTAGCGGTAGTGCAGTCAGGGTGAGATGGGCAGAGTATTTTGAGGAGTTGCTAAATGTGGAGGATGGGAGAGAAGTGAGAGTCGAGGCGATCGATGGTATGGAGAGAATGCCCGTGTTGGTTGATTTAAATGTGAAGCCTGTGGAAACATGGGAGGTGCAAGAGGCAATGAAAGAAATGAAAGGGGGGAAGGCACCTGGGTTGGATGGTTGTACTGCTGAATGCCTGAAAAAAGGTGGCACAGCTATGATTGACTGGTTAGTACGCTTGTTGAATGTATGCTTTTTAAGTGGTGTGGTTCCTGTTGATTGGTGTAGTGCATGTGTGGTGCCATTGTATAAGGGTAAAGATGATAAGTATGATTGTAGCAATTCGAGAGGTATCAGTTTGTTGTCTGGGTAAGCAGTATGGAAGAGTCTGGATTAAGAGAGTGAGAGAAAGAACAAATGAGGTGGTGATGGAGGAGCAGAGTGGTTTCAGGAAAGGAAGAGAATGCGTGGATCAGGTGTTTGCAGTACGACAGGTGTGTGAGAAATATTTTGCAAAAGGTAAGGATGTTTATTTGGCTTTCATGGACTTGGAAAAGGCATATGACAGAGTTGATAGAGAGACGTTGTGGCAAGTGATGGTGATGTATGGAGTGGGTGGAAAGTTGTTGGAAGCATTAAAGAGTTTTTATATGAACAGCAGAATATGTGTAAGAGTAGGGAGTGAGACAAGTGAGTGGTTCCCTGTGTTGACTGGTGTGAGACAGGGGTGTGTGATGTCACCATGGCTGTTTAATGTGTACATGGATGGTGTGGTGAGAGAGGTGAATGCAAGAGTATTTGGCAGAGGTGTAGACATGATGGACAACAGTGGAACAGTGTGGCAGGTAAGTCAGTTGTTGTTTGCAGATGACACAGCGCTTGTGGCTGATTCTGAGGAAACATTGAGAAGGTTGGTAACGGAGTTTGGAAGAGTATGTGATAGGCGTAAGTTATGTGTCAATGTTGGGAAGAGTAAGGTGATGAATGTTCACGTGATGGAGTGGGCATGACGTTAGAAATCGGGTTGCATGGACAGGTGCTGGAAGAAGTTGAACGGTTTAGGTACTTGGGTTGTGATGTGGCTATAGTTGGTGGAATGGAGTGTGAGGTATTGTGAATCAAGGAAGCAAGGTTTTGGGTGCTCTGAGGAGAGTGATGAACAACAAGAGTATGAGTATGGATGTTGAGAGGCGACTGTATGAGAGTGTGACTGTGCCGACTGTGTTGTATGGTGCAGAGACTTGGAGCCTGAATGCAGATTTAAGAAGGAAGTTGAATGTTTTTGAGATGAAGTGTTTGAGGACTATGTTAGGAGTGACAAGATTGGATAGACTGAGAAATTAAATTGTGAGAGACAGAAATGGAGTAGTCGTAGAACTGAGCAAGCGTATTGATAAGAGGTAGGTAGGTAGGTAGGTAGGTAGAATAGCCCTTCCTCCATTTAACTCTCCCTTCCTTTTTCCCCAAAAATTATGCTGTCATTTTGCTGCAATGATTCCTGATTCTTTATATATTTTTTTCTCAAAATTATTACCGGAAATCAGTGTTAGGCGGGTTACTTTAAAAAAAGTAATTAGTTAAAGTTACTCACTACTTCTTCCAAAATGTATCCGAGTTCATAACCGAATTACTAAATGGGTAAAGTAACTAGTTAGGGCTTTATAGATAAACTTTAGTTGAGTTACTAGACTAAGTAACTATTATTGTTCCTTTTAAAAAAGGTTGTGGAATTTTAAATTTTCAGAGCAGTGTCAAGTCAGTTGAATAGAGAAGAACTGACAGGTAAGTTGTGTTACAGAATCTTGTAATATTTATTGGACCTCAGCAAAGGATTTAGCTTACACTTGAAGTGCAACAAAAATAACAGCAAGCAATATATGAAAATAACAGTGACATATTTCAATATTACAACAAGACCGATAGCGATAACTTTATTTTTTGGAACACATTTGAAGATAATATAAAAGCACACGCAAAATTCAATTTGTTTTATGTGGGTCTTTTTTTTCTCGATTAAAAGTACATCAAACAGGTTTGGTAAACATGTCTTTAAACCTGAAAAGTAGTTTTAAAGAGACTAGAGGAGGGGTCGGCAACCTATGACACGCGTGCCAGCAGTGGCACGCGAGGGGTTAACCAGTGGCACACGAGAGCACCGCAAAATAATAATGGTTATTTTTTAAATGAAAATTTTTACCTGAAATTGAAACAATTTCAGTTGCATGCCGTGTTGTTTAGATGCTTTACGGTAGAGCCCCTTCGCGATAAATGAATGAATCATGACAGCTCCTCTAGTGAAAAAAGATGACTGGGGCTTTGTGTAGAAAAATGACTGTGCAGTTTGTTCATTATGCCTCGAGAGCGTTGTACCTCGCACATCAAGTGTTCAACATCATTACAAGACAAAACATGAACATGAATTCAAGGATGAGTCTGACAAGGCGGAGACACTAAAACGTGCTGTGGTAGGTACGGCAAACAAACATACCCTGAAAACCTTTTTCACTGCTAAAAACGCCACCCCTGAAGCAAGCCATCACATTGCTCACTGCATAACAAAGTACAGAAAACCATTTACTGATGGCGAATATATTAAAGAAGCGTTCTGGTTGAGCTCAGAGGTTTTGTTTGATGGCTTGCCTAACAAAGAGATAATCAAAAAAAGAATAAAAGGCATCCCCGTGTCAGCCAGCAATGTTGAATGGTGAGTGCAGGAGCTGGAAGAAAGCGCGTGTTGTGTGTGTGTGCACGCGCGTTTGCATCCTCCTATTGTACTGTACTCTGTGTGTGTGTGTGCTGCTGTTCTGCTGTTCTTTCTGTTGCTCTTATTTATAAGTAGCCTTCTGCCTTACAGCTGTTATTTAAAGTATTGATATTTTCTGCAATAATTGATGAATGGTATGGTAGCTGTACATATTACAGAATGGTTGATTCAAAAAGTTGAAGTCATGGATGTCTACAGGCCTTTCCACATGTTGCTCACATTCATTTTTTAGTTAATAGATGAAGAAGAATATTGGATGATTAATTGATCAGTTATACGATTTGAATGTATATCCATGTTGTATATTTGGACTAGTGTAAATTTACAGCTCTGATGGATATAAAAAAAATCTTGTGCGAGTCAATAATCTTGGTGCGGCACACTGATTTACAAGGAAATTTGAAAGTGGCACTACACACCCAAAGGTTGCTGACCCCTGGACTAGAACTTGACTTTATTAATCCATCGACTAATACTGAACCTACAATTTTTGAACGTTATAACTATAACAAAGATGTCACACTCATTTTAGCTTGGGTGCCACATGATCAAAAAACTCTCACATGAGCCTGCCTTGTAGATTAAGCAGATAAAGAGATTAAAGAGAGAAAGAGAAAAAGGGGGGAAAAAAGAGAGAAAAATGAGAATGAGACAAAACAGAAGAAGAGAGATATAGGAAGAGAGAGAAGAGAGAGAAAAACAGAAAGAAAGAAAAGAAACACAGAGAGAGATAAAGAGAGCAAAGGAGAGGGAGTGCAAGAGATAGAGAAATAAAGAGAGAGAAAGAAAACGATTAAGAACGAGAGAGGAAAAGACAGTAAAAGAGAACTGAGAGTAATAGAGAAAAAAATGAGAAAAAGAAGAGAAAAAAACAGGGGAGAAAAAACTAAAAAAAGAGAACAAGGGCGGGTCGGAAAGAGAGGGGGAGAGAAAAAGAGAGAGAAAAAGAGAGAGAAAAATATTCATGGCTCCAGTAGCTTTGCAAAGTAGAGCCTGGCTTTGTCAACATCAAGTGGACCTATTTTAAACTACAGCTGATTTTCTTGTGCTTCTCTAGGTGTTGTCTCGCAGGTCTGACCTTACCTTGGCGGGCATGTTTGACACCTGTGAGCTATAACAGGATCCTATTATAAAACTGACATGTAGATATGGGCAAAAGTGCATATAATTATGTGTGTTTTAATTATGTAAAAGTACTGAACTAATCACATGCCTTGGCTAAGAAAAAATATATCACCCATTCTTATCTAGGGGCGTTATCTTCACATGTATCGCCTCACCTTAGACGTGACGTCATCGCAACATCTTTCTTTTAAAAAACGAAAATTAACTTTTGTTCATTTCTGTCAGAATAATTTTCGGTGCTGAAAATTCAGTGAATCGCTACGTTTCAAGCTAATCACCCACGAATAAATCAAGCTCACAACAGAGCAGCTTTACACAGGAACACATTTAAACTAACATGTGTTGCCCGCAGATAGATTCGTCGCGCTCCGTTAACAGGAAATACGAGCAGGAAAAAGAGGCGGAACTTCCTGCAAAGACGTCGATAATTCGGGTGTCATGTTGCACAATACTTGGTTCCAATACTAGATACTGATAAAAAAAATATATAAACACGTTAAAATAAATTCTGCAAATTTGTTAAGCTTCTATAAGGTTCGTTTGTATCGTCTTGATTTAAAATTTACCTTGCGGTAGCTGGATTTGCTCTTCAATTATGTGTTGCACTGTTTCCATTGAATAACTTCCTTCACAGCATTTACTTCCGTTGCAATTAGTGTACGGTCACGTGTTTCTTCAAATGTTTGGTTGAGATGGATAAACTGAACTAAAAAAACCATTTATGAGCCCAAAAGAATATATTTCAAGTGGATAAACAAGAACCGGAAATTGATTATAAAATGCATGATTTCTACTGGAAGTCATTCTGGTGACTTGATTCATCCATCAATCCATTATCTGCACCGCTTATCCTCAGAAGCTTATCTTCGGGCAGAGGAGAGGGGACAGAGACAGACAATTAATTCGCTCATTCACAACTAGGGACAGTTTGGACCGGCCAATTAACCTGATCTGCATGTTTATGGAACGTTCTGTTCCTGACAATAAGTCCAAAAGAACAATCGTCAACACCAACAATAAAAAAACAGACTACAACGTACGTCTACGATTATTAGAATATTTATTCCAGCCTTTGAATTGTATCAGAGTGAATGTTGAGGAAATTACTGCATTTCAGAAGAGGCGGGACTTCCTGCAAATACATTAGTGTTTCCATATAATATTAAACATCAATAGTCAAGGCAATAACAAAAAATGCTGACTTGAAAAAATACATCAATTACATTCTACAGATTTGTTGCGCTTCTGTTCCGTTAATTTGTGGCATTTTTAAATTTACCTAGCAGTCGATCTTGGCACTAATAATGAAAACCTACCGATTCAGGGTAGTAGAAATAACTTGAACCACAGCATTTCCTTTTGTTATAATTAGTGTACAGTTACATCTTTCACAAAATGTGAAATGTATTTGAGAGAAATGGAGCTAAATAAAGCATTCATGAACAAAAAAATCAATTGGATAAACACGAACCAGAAGTTGAGTGTGAAATGCGCAATTTTCACCGGAAATCAGAGGAATTTATCCTGGAAAGGGTTTTTATTTTAGTGATAATCTACAAAAGAAAACAATGTATAAAAATAATGAATACTGGTAGGTTAGGTAAATATGTCCTTCTTGAGTCAGTCAAGGTAATGGGAGGCAAATCTGCTAAATACATTTTACATCTTATAACTAGCATTGAAAACAGGTTTTACTTATGGGTGATTCTCTGTTTGTAGCAGTGTGTGGCTGCATCTTTCTCTTAACCTGATTTTTCTTTAAAATCTGCAAAATTAAGGGAATTAGGTTGGCGAGTTTTTTTGTAACATGTTTGTTGGAAAATGGCAGGATGAAAAACATTCAGTGACAATGCTTAGGAAAACAATATCTAAATATATTCACCCTGAGCTTGACCACTATGTATTTCCTAGTGTTAAACATAATAGTGTTGTAATAATATCATAAAGACATGAAACATTGGATGTTTTTTGTTTTTTTTAAATGTTGGCACCAAATTGTTGCTGCAAAAGAATCACCCTTATGTGATGTTATTGGGGGAAGATTATTTTTTAAATAAACAAACCAAAAAAGCCTCCATGTAGAAACATGTATGTGTTAGCTCTTATTATACACATAAATAAACCGCTGCTGACAAATGGACAAAAGCGCTTATTGTGAAATTTCCTTTTCCTTTCTGTACATTGAATGTGGTTGCAGGTGTTAGTGCTTCCCTTCGGGTTTCGAGATGTTTGCTCTGCGACGGCTCTCGATGTGCGAAATCTGCAAGACAGGCAGCAGGAGCTGGAAGGCGTTCTGGATGTAGGTGGCGCTGTTGGAGCCCTGAGGAACGAAGACCCAAGACTGTCATCAGGATCGGTATAGAATTTTCCAAAGCGAAGTTAAACTCTCACCTCCAGCAGCACGCTGTTAACCAGTGGATTCAGTTCCTCAGCTTTCCTTTCACTCTGTCATACAAATTTGTAATCTTTTTAGTTAAAATATATTAAGATCAGCAACCTTTTTTACTCACAAGGCTGCAATTGGTTGTAAAATTTTCCAATATATCAGGTCAGAGGAGGGAAGAAATAATAGTGGAAATGAATATACATGTAAAAGAAACTGTATCTATTTTTGCTGTGATGCGACTTTAGCTGGTCAAGTGGAGTAGCTGGTGGATACAGAGGAAGCGAAGGAGAAGGTGACGATAAATTCAAATGAAAATTATTTTAAAACATTCCATTAATTGTCATGCATTTAGAATAGTTCCTTGCTTTTCATAACAGACTTGCTCTTTGGTTACAACAAAGTTACCTAGCGAGGGTAGACATTCGTGTGCCTCCTTCGTAATTCTTGATAAATTAAAACTTTATTACCATTTTTATCAAGCTTTTTCCCTTAAGTATCAATGCAAGCCTTGGAACCCATAACAAATATATAGATCAATGTTTTTCAACCACTGTGTCGTGGTTATTATCCGTTTTATGTGCTTGTGCTTTCTAGTGAATCTCCCTTTCATTTGGTTTTACTTTTACCAGAGATGCAACGGCACCGACTGGTGGTGTACCGCAGGACTCTTTAAATCACAGGTGTCCAACTCACGGCCCGCGGGCCACATCCGGCCCGGCGTACAATTATATCCGTCCCGTTTGTTTTTTTTTAAAGGAAAGTTTTAGTGTACAGTATTCAATAAATATTTATCCGGTTCTGCCCGCGACCAAAGGTGTGGTTTGAGTTCTGGCCCTCTGTATAATTGAGTTTGACACCCATGCTTTAAATAAAAGAAATGTGCCTTGACTCCAAAAAAAGTTGAAAAACACTGAAATAGATAAAACATACAGTATTGTATTGCTAAATCACAATGTCTTACGAAGCACAATGATGAGCAAAAAATACATCGTGGGAATCTACTCAACAAATAACTTATCAGCATCTTCATGATGCTGTGACACAAACCAATAGCAGAGCAGCATTTTGTATGATGTCGTCCAATGGCCAAAAAGCATCTTAGAGACATAAATTCTCAAATGCATGAACGCCGCAGTTTGGGTTTAAAATTTCTGCCACACAAAATATTTGTTGACATTGTACAGTGGGGAAAAGGGAGTGGATGAAAACTCCCTTTGCAGGGGCGGCAGTAGCTCAGGAGGTAGAGCGCTCGTCGAATCCCGGCTCGTCCGTGTTAAATTTCGAAGTGTCCTTGGGTAAGACACTGAACCCCTAATACCCCCAATAAGTAAGTTAGCGTCTTACATGGCTGAAATACAAGGCCACTATTGGGAAATGTGGAGCACATTGTAAAGCGCTTTGGGAAGTCATTGACTTGAAAAGCGCTATATAAATGCAGATCATTTCATTTCACATCTTATTCCACACTATAGTTTATTTTTTGATGCGGACGATGTTGTGTTAAAAAATAAACTAATACTGAACACCACAAACTACAAAAAAAGTCATACTTATTTTCCGAACAGAAGGTCACAAACAGCTCTATTCATCAAAAATGGAGACTGTGGAAATTGCACTATTGATACAATGCCATTATATTAATATTATTTTTATTATTATTTTTAGGGGCGGCAGTGGCTCAGGAGGTAGAGCGCTCGTCTGTATGTGCCACTGGAGACAACTGGACAGTTAAGTTGTAGAAATCTGGAGGCATGCCTTACTGAGATTCAAAGATGGATGTCACTTAATTTTTTGCGCCTTAACCCAGAAAAAAATGAAATGTTGATCATTGTTGTGAGTTGTCTTCAAACAATGCCCTGAACCTAGACAAATGTAATGTAATGGGGCGGCATTAGCTCAGGAGGTAGAGCGCCCGTCTGGGGATCAAGAGATTGCAGTTCGAATCCCGGCTCCTCCGTGTTACATGTCAAAGTGTCCTTGGGTAAGACACTAAACCCCTAATACCCCCAATATGCAGGTTAGCGCCTTAAATGGCTGCACGGCCGCTATTGGGAAATGTGAAGCACACTGTAAAGCGCTTTGGAAAGTCTTGACTTGAAAAGCGCTATATAAATGCAGATCATTTCATTTCATCATGCTAGTCTCTAACCACTATGTTGTACGGTAAATATTTTGCACATTTATCCCGAGTCTTTTATATTATTATTCCCTCTAGAATCGTTTAAATACGTTTATCCTGAAGGGCCATGTCTAATCTCATTGCGTACAATGTTTCAAGACATTATTGATGACAATAAAGACAATTCAAATAAGAGGAAAACGTGGTAAGGCTTGTATATCATATCCCAGGGGTCGGGATCCTATGACTCGCGAGCGACATATGGCTTTTTTATGAGTACATATGGCTCAGAGATAAAATCATGCTGATGCATATCTTATTTATATTGGAGCAATTCGAATAAGCACGGAGTTGAGTCTACTATGCAGATACAATGATGTAGCCCTCATAGTAAGATTGGGTCCGTCCAGTGTCCAAAAAGGTAATTCCCCAGTACAGTTTACAGTCAAGCTGTCACAGCAACAAACCCTGCTTAACTAAGTGTACTCCATTAAGCTGGCTGTACTTCACTAAGTAATCTATTATATGGAAGTTCATTGTCAGTGACCATTTAGGGTCACTGACAAGACACTCAATTATAAAAATCCACAGAAAAACTATTAACACCCAAAAATGCCAGCCAAGCACACAGAGCAATTGAATTGGGTAAGCGGTAGTGGTGGGCAGAGCTATGCACACAGCAGACTTCTCTCTGCCCAGTGCTGTCTGTATCAAAGCCTCATATGCAGTATTTTGTGAAATTTTACAAAACAACTATTATTTGCGGTTTGGTCATGTTCATAAAGGGCACAGTCCGAACTACAGTTTACAGTCAAGGTGTCACACCAACAGACCGCGTTTTGGCTGTACATCGCTAAAGAATCCTTTATATGAAAGCTCAGTAACCAATGTATGTTCAGTGTTGAGACACTTTATGATGAAAACTCACAGAACAAACTTTTAAAACCCATAGGTCCAGCCAATCACAGAACAATTAGATTGGGTGAGCGGTATGGGGTGGGCAGAGCTATGCACACAGCGCCGTCTACACAGAAGGTAAATACGTTGGTAATTGGTATCCTCGTTTGCAGCATTCTGTGACATTTTTTACAGAATAACTGCTTACATCTTGTTTTGAAACCATTATTTATGAAAAAATGAAGGTCAAATGAGCCTCAACAATCTTAAGTAATTGCAGGAAGTTTAAAGTTATTTGTTGATATGGGACATAGGCTCTGGCAATATTGTTATTTCATAAATGTTATCAAATCATCTAACGTCTCCCAGTGAAATAAAATGCGCAAAATTTTTTTACTTTGTCTGGAGAGCGGGTTTGGCCAATTTGCTCAAATTTGTCTTCAAATATATGGTATGGTATGGAAAAGAAAAAAAAAGAAGAAAAATCACTATTTTTTTTTTCATTATGGCTCTTTGGGGTCAAAAACTTCCCAACCACTGCCATATTCCAAGGGTTTACTGTTGAAGTTTTCAGCCCTTTTTTACCATTTCGATTTGGTGGGCCTGCAAGCCATATTTTGTGATTGTTTGTAATTCTAAAGATGTGGACAAACAATTCAAGTTGTATAGCTAGAACTGACTGAAGACTGACCTGCAGCTTTCACTCCTTGCTCTCCCACATAAACTAAGGAGGCAATCGCAGCTTAAATTCAGGGACTGCTGAGTAGTGTGGGGAAAAAACACTATTGGGCATGGAAAAAAACACTGTTGGGTATTGTAACCCTGGTTGCAGACACATGTCTTAGACATTCCTGTTCACACTTACCCCGACAAGGAGAAGCGTGTCGGAGAACTTTCTTGCCAGGCACTCCACCTCCTCACACATGGCATATGTCAAGCTGCCAGGAATGGTAAATGGTAAATGGACTGCATTTACATAGCGCTTTACAAGTCCCTGAGGACCTCCAAAGCGCTTTACAATACACTTCACACTTTACCCATTCACACTCACACACTGATGGCAGAGTCACCCATGCAAGGCAATTACTTGCATATCAGGGGCAATAGGGATTCAGTGTCTTGCCCAAGCACACTTCGTCATTTTACCCGGAGGAGCCGGGAATCGAACTTGCGACCTCTTTGTTCCCAAGATTACCGCTCTATCTCCTGAGATACTTCCCTCTAAGCAAGGTCTCTAACGTTTTTCAAGATAAGAGCAACCACTTGTTGTTACTAATTAGCGCAAAGGGCACTCCGTTTGATAATAATTCCTAAAATAGCCACTTGTCTGGATGGCTTGATAAAAAGCTTAAAAGGTAACTTGACACTAGCTAGAAAGCTAAACAGGTAAAACACTAAAAGGGAGCTAGATAGATAAACAGCCAGATCGAAAGCTGAAAACAAAACTAGATAGCTAGCTAGAAAGCAGGCCAAAATTTAACTTGATAACTAAATCAAAAGGTAAAATGATAGATAGCATGCAAAACATCTAAAAATCTAGCTAGATAGCTTGCTAAATAACTAAAAATCTACCTTGATAGTTAGCTAGTAAGGTAAACAGGTAAGAAAACTAAAAGGGAGGTAAATAGCTAAGAGAGAAAAAAAGCCAACTAAATATCTGCATAGAAAAGAAAAAACTAAATATCTAGCATACCTAAATGAGGCAATAGAATTAACTGGAAAACCAGCAAAAAAGTTAGGGGTTCAGTGTCTTACCCAAAGACACTGATATTTAATTGGAGGAGCCGGGAAATGAACCTGCGACATGTTTGGTCTACCTCCTGAGCTACTATCGCCCTTTAAGGACTATGCTGTACGGAAAGAGAAACTCAGAGCAGGATTTGATGAAAACAACCACAGGCACACATACACACACTAATATTAACATAAAATCGCACACAAACCTGGTGAGGACGTTGGCCTGATCCCCCGCCAGCTTCTCCTGCTCCTGTTCTTGTCCGTGCAAAATGAGTTCCGCCACCTTGTGGAGCTGCTCAATACTGCGGGCTGTCACTTCGGCCAAGCTGCCTACCGATGACATGTAGACCACCTGCAAAAGTCCAAAACCACCAAATGGTTCGTACACCTTTTCCATGGCAAATTTCAAGCACTTTTTAAGGACTTTTAAAAGCCAATTTTCCAATTTCTCAAGTAGCCAACATTTTCATGGCCATTTCTAACACGTTTCAAGCACTTTCATGGCCAATTTTTCCAATATCTTCAAAGAAAAAAAAACAGCGTCGATCGTAAGAACATTTTTTGTTGTTGTTGACTGAAGTAAAGTCGCTATCTTGCTGCTAGCAAATACTATGTGCTATTTTGAGCTGTTCCTATCTATGATCTACGATCTTTTTGTGTAAATGGGCAGCTATAAACTGACAGATATTCTGCCATTCTGCTTTAACAATGCACGAGCAGCTTGGCTAAGTCACACTTGTTTACAAACACGTAAAACGGCTCTATGAGCGTTGCATAAGAATTGAGTTTAATACAAAGACAAAGAAAGAGAGTACTGTACGTATAAAAACAGAAAAACGAGAAAGATTTT
The DNA here is from genome assembly GCF_059441175.1 of Urocampus carinirostris. NCBI lineage: Eukaryota > Metazoa > Chordata > Actinopteri > Syngnathiformes > Syngnathidae > Urocampus > Urocampus carinirostris. The sequence continues at coordinate 42,504,720 of NC_142356.1, read as the reverse complement.
GATTCATTTTAATGATATTGATTGCTCTGAAGCAGAGAGCATTCAATCTTTCAAACTTAAAGACTGCTGACCATTTGTATTCAATGTTTATTTTTTGCGTGTCTTTTCGAAGATTTATGTCTAAATTGGTTAAAATAGAATTGTACATTTTTTGTTGCATTTTATCATTTATTCAGGGCACTGAAAAGTAATTCTTTTTTATTTGATATTTTATTGTTTTGCATTTTCGGGGATTTTGTGTTGTTGTTCGACTTTAAATCTGTTCAGTGCGTGGCTAAAATTGTTTTTTATTGTACCATTTTTTTAGGATTTAGGGCCCTGCGATTGGCTGGCGCCCTGCGATTGGCTGGCAACCAGTTCAGGGTGTCCCCTGCCCACTGCCCGGAGATGGCTGGGATGGGCTCCAGCCCCCCCGCGACCCTAATGAGGATAAGCGGTACGGCTGATGAGATGATGAGAATTTTTTAGGATGTGAATATTTTAATTTAGATTGTATGTGTTTTTCAGGGATCCCCTGAAATACATAAGAAATTAGTACCGTATTTTCCGCACTATGAGGCGCACCGGGTTATAGGGCGCACCCCGAAAAAATAGTTTTTGGTCCTATTTTTGACATACATAAGACGCACCAGATTATAAGGTGCTACAATGGGAACGTCGACAAAACAGTCAGATAGTTCAGTCAAACTTATTACCCCCTTAACATTCCCAAAGCTTGCAAAGACGCAAATACGTGTCGAGAACACGTGCGGATGCGGTGTCCGTACGATGTCACTCGAATGCATCGTTCCATCATTCGGAAGGTTAAAGTCTTGGGATTCAAGAAATGCCAACCATTCCTTAGTATCTATTTTCTTTTTCGCTCGCAACTTTACTGTGCATATGACAATAAACACTTGGAATTGAGTTTAATTTAAAAATAGACACTCCATTCCATCCATTATCTGCACCGCTTATCACAGAAACATCGAGTTCAGTCTGAAACAAGATACAGGGACAATATAAAACCCGGAGTAGTTCACCGAAGTCGTTGTGTTCATAATAATGTGCAGCCAATGTCCTCTTATATCCGTGAGGGTAGTAAATCCAGGAGAATAAAATATTTACAAATACAGAATAGAAAAAAATGCTTTCTCCATGCCGTCAGCCACGTGCTATACACATTCATCTTTTTCGGCCAATTGCAGGCTTTGTTTCGCCGTTTAAGCCAATGCCAGCCTGTAAATGATAAAAAGGATCCGCCCCTTGACCTCCGAATAACTTTAGCCAATAGTGATCGATTTAACTGATGATTGACACATCTTTTTCTGCCAATTGCAGGCTTTGTTTTGCCGTTTAAGCCAATGCCAGCCTGTAAATGATAAAAAGGATCAGCCCCTTGACCTCCGAATAACTTTAGCCAATAGTGATCGATTCAAATGATGATTGACACATTGGTTAGCCAATGAAACGCCGGTAAATAAATCCCAGCATACACCGCGTACTACTTGGCGTTCGGGGGAAAATCTAGTCGGCGGCTGCAAGTTAGTTGGAAAACTTTGCAATTTTAAAATTGATCCATAAATAAGGCGCATGGTCAGCTTTTGAAAAAAATAAAGGCTTTCAGGTGCGCCTTATAGTGCGGAAAATACGGTAATTACCAGATAATCTGGCGCAAATTAATTGTTATTATTGGTATTATATGATTTTTTTTTTAAATCTGAGGAGCAGATTGGCAGCCTCGCTGAGCCGAGCCTAAAGAGACGATTTTTTTTAAATAAAGCTGTCCTCTTGGGTGCATTTTAATAAAAGGGTTTCTGACTAGAGTTTGTAACTAGGGTTCCAGCCCCAAAATATAGTTTTTAAGCTTTTTAAAGGTTTGTAGCTATGGTCTGGAAGTAGGGTCTAAACCCCAAAGTAAATTTTTCAAGCATTCTTAGGGTTTATGGCTAGGGTGAAGAACTAAGGTTTCAGCCTTAAAGTAGGGTTTGAAAGCATTTTAAGGGTTTCTGGTTAGGGTTTGCATCTAGGGTTCCAGCCCCAAAGTAGGGTTTGTAAGCTTTTTTCGGGTTTGTAGCTATGGTTTAGAAAAAGAGATTAAGCCTCAAAGTAGGGTTTTAAACAATTTTAGGGATTCTGGCTAGGTTTAAAAATAGGGTCGCAACCCCAAAGTAGAATTTAAATCGTTTTTAGGGATAATGGCTCGGGTTTAGGACCCCAAAGTAGGGTTTTTAAACATTCTTAGGGTTTCTGGCTAGGGTTTGGACCTAAGGTTTCAGCCACAAACTAGGGTTTTAAGCATTTTTAATGTTTCTGGCTAAGGTTTGGAACTAGGGTTTCAGCCCCAAACTAGGGTTTGAAAGCATTCTTAGGGCTTTTGGCTAGGGTTTGGAATTAGGAATTCTGCCCAAAAGTAGGGTTTTAAGCGTTTTTAGGGTTTCTGTCTAAGATTTGGAACGATAGTTTCAGCCCGAGAGTTGGGTTTTAAAGCAATCTAAGGGTTTCTGGCTAGGGTTTGGAACTTGGGTTTTAGCCTCAAACTAGGGTTTTAAAGCAATTTTAAAGTTTCTGGCTATGATTTGAAATGACAGTTTCAGCCCCAGAGTTGGGTTTTAAAGCATTCTAAGGGTTCGGAACTAGGGTTTCAGCCCCAAAGTCGGGTTTAAAAGCATCTTTAGGTTTTCTGCTAGGGTTTGGAGATACGGTTTCAGCCCCAAGGTAAGGTTTTAAATAGATTTCTTGTTATAAGTTTGATAGCGTTTTTAAGAATAATGGCTACCTTTTGGAATTAGGGTTTTAGCCCAAAAGCAGGGGTTTAAAGCATTGTTAGAGTTTCTGGCTAGGGTTTAGGAAGAGGGTTTCAGTTTTTAATAGTTTTTAGGGTTTTAAACCCCAAAGTATGGTTTGATAGTGTTTTAAGGATTATGGCTACCATTTGAAATTAGGGTTTCAGCCCCAAAGTAGGGTTTTAAATAATTTTAAGGATTCTGGCTAGGGTTTGTAACTAGGGTTCCAGTCCCAAAGTAGGGTTTTAAAGCATGTTTAGTTTTTTTTGCTAGGGTTTGGAACAACGGTTTCATCCCCAAAGTAGGGTGCTGGCTAGGGTTTTGAACTATGGTTTCACCCCCAAAGTAGGGTTTTAAATCGTTTATAGGGTTTGTAGCTAGGGTTTGGAATTAGTGTTTAGCCCCAATGTAGGGTTTTAAAGTGTATGTAAGGGTTCTGGCTTGGGTTTGGAACTAGGGTTTCAGCCACAAAGTAGGGTTTTAAAGCGTTTTTAGATTTTCTGCTAGGGTTTTGAACTAGGGTTTCAGCCCTAGAGTAGATTTTTAAAGCATTCTTAGGGCTTCTGGCTAGGGTTTGGGTTTAGGGTTTCAGCCCCATAGTACGGTTTTTAAGCTTTTTTAGTGTTTGTTGCTATGGTTTGGAATTTCCGTCTAAACCCCAAACTAGGGTTTGATAGCATTTTAAGGATTATCGCAAGGGTTTCAGCCCCAAAGGAGGGTTTCAAAGTGTTTTTAGGGTTTCTTGCTAGGGTTTGGAACTAGGATTTCAGCCCCGAAGTTGGGTTTCAAGCACCTGTAGACAAATCAGATCATGAATCGACAGTTGAATTTGAGTCCGAACTTACCTCCACAGATTGAGGCTCTTCATCTCGTTTCTTCTCTTCTTGGGGTGCTACATCTTCAACCTCCTCCTTCTCATTCTCCTCTTCTTGAGGCTGCTCCTGTGTCTCCTTGCCAGCCGTCTCCGTGGCGACAGGCGGCATCACTTTGCTCACCCAGTTGTGGGCGCTTAACCGGGCCTGCAAGTGCCACAGTTAGGAGATGAAAGTGCAGCTTGACCACAGCTTTAGAGATTTTTTGAGGATTTTACTTGCCATTTTGGTACATGATTTTACTAAATGATTGTGTTTGTGTGGTATTTATTTTCTGCTGTGGACTATGGCTCTAACCTCATCAGAAGCCGGGGCTTTTTTATTCCAGTGTTTAATTGATTGATTTAAGACAAAAAAATCAATTATTTTATATATATGTAAAAGTACTATTTTTTAAATGTTTTATAATAAAATGAACATTAATATTTATCGAAAAGTACAAATAGACACATATTACCATTATTAACCTTATTATCAGAATGAATGTTATCGTTCGTTTCGATCCCTTAATCACTAGGGTTGTAGGGGCACCATTTTCTTGTTGTGTCTTGGGCAAGTACAGCCCATCCCTCTCCAAGGCAACATATGTTTCCACCTGGTCTCAAACCAGGGACCTTCACATGTTAGGCGAATATACTAACCACTGTAATACAGAAACATATCAAACTTTTATAATATTTTAGTTTTGATTTCATCATTTTTATTTTTAGCAACTTTTTATAATTATTACTATATTAATGTTATTTAGGAAAATTACAAAACTAGGTATTTTTTTATATCATTAATACAAATATTATAAATGTAAATTGTTTTATCATATTACAATTTTGAATACTATCATATTATTATTATTACTGTTATTATCATCAAAATACAAACCTTGTTGAGCTTGTCAGGAGTTGCAGCTATGTGAAGCTCAAACAGCAACTCTGTCACAAGGTTCAGGAACTCCTCGTCAACTTTAGCTGCGTTAAGACAATTATATGAAATTAGAAGATGACAAAAAATAATTAAAAAGAAAAACACAGACACACATAAGTTTGGGAAAAAGGAAACAAATATGTTTTGAAAAAGTTTAATTCTTATTTACATTTCATTCTTCAAAAACATACTTAACTTATATTTACATTTTCAAATTTGAGTATATTTTTTCCTATCTTCTTCCACAGGGCTTTGTATTTGGCCCCCTTCTTTTAGTATTTAGATGCTTTCGCTTGGTGACATTATCCGCAAGTATAATATTGGTTTCCATTGCTATGCAGACGACACTCAACTGTATCAGCCACTAGAGAGAACTGGACAGTTAAATTGTAGAAATCTGGAGGCTTGCCTCACTGAGATTCAAAGATGAATGTCACTTAATTTTTTTGCACCTTAACCCAAGTCAAGTCAAGTCATTTTTATTTGTATAGCCCTTAATCACAAAGAGTCTCAAAGGGCTGCACAGGTTATTGCACAGACTATTATTTCAGACTGTTATTACACCATCCCCTGATCTGGAAACAACACGAGGGCAAGGAAAAACTCAAAAACCTCAACATGAGGAAAATGAAGAAACCTTGAGAAGGGACCGCACCTGTGGTATCCCCCTTTCAGGATTACCAGGCAAAGGATATTGCAATTACAAATAATACAGAGATATTGTCCACAAAAAGTATAGGTTATTAATATGCTTTAGAGTAGAAGTGTGTTTTAAGCTTAGATTTAAACATTTCCACTGAGGTTGCAGATCGGATCTCAGGGGGAAGAGGATTCCACAGCACCGGTGCCCGGATGGAGAACGCTCTCGAACCTGCGGAACACTTCTTGGCTCTTGGGATCACCAGTAGAATAGAATTTACTTTTATTGTCATTCTTTGTAACAATGCACACAGAACGAAATGGCGATACACCTGAGCCGTACAGTTAAACTGTAGCGAGCCGATGCAGCCGCAGCCAAACAGGGCGCAGCCATTTTAGTCATTAGGTGACCAAACCCCCCAATTCCAACCCTTAATGCTGAGCGCCAAGCAGGGAGGCAATGAGTACCAATGTTGTAAGTCTTAGGTATGACTCGGCCGAGGCTTGAACCAGCGACCTCCCAGTCTCAGAGCGGGCGCCCTACCATCTAGGCTACCGAGACCGGCGCTTTCAGAACGAAGGCTTCGGACCGGAACATAGGGGGAAATCAGATCTGAAAGATATGATGGAGAAAGTCCATGTATGATTTTGTATAATACTAAGAGAACCTTGAAATCACATCTTAGGCTAACAGGGAGCCAATAAAGGTTAGCCAAAATCGGCGTGATGTGATCGGACTTTTTTGTCCTAGTCAAAAGCCTCGCTGCAGCATTTTGTACCAGCTGAAGACTCTTGATTCTGGACTTCGGGAAACCGGAGAGTAGTGCATTACAGTAATCAAGACGGGAGGTAACAAACCCGTAAATTCTAATCTCCGCATCCGACTGAGACAGAAAGCCTAGGTAATTATAGGCCAGTGTCAAATCTGCCATTTTTTGCAAAATTACTTGAAAAGGTCGTTGCACAGCAGCTAAATGACTTCATGTCAGAAAATAACCTCTTTAAAACTGTCCAGCCAGCATTTAGGGCAAATCACACTACTGAGACAGCCCTGGCTAAAATGACCAATGATCTCCTTTTAGCAATAGATTCCGGTGCCTCATCAATGTTACTGCTGCTGGATCTCAGTGCTGCTTTTGATATTGTCGACCACAACATATTACCTGTTCGTCTGGAATGCATTGGTATCTCAGGAACTGTACTCTCGTGGTTTAGGCCCTACCTGTCAGACAGGATGCAATGTGTTAACTATGGCAATCTGACCTCTAAACACTCTAATGTCCCCTGTGGCGTTCCGCAAGGCTCTGTACTTGGCCCCCTTCTTTTTAGTATTTATATGCTTCCCCTTGGTGACATTATCCACAAGTATAATATTAGTTTCCATTGCTGTGCAGATGACACTCAACTGTATGTGCCATTGGAGACAACTGGACAGTTAAGTTGTAGAAATCTGGAGGCTTGCCTTACTGAGATTCAAAGATGGATGTCACTTAATTTTTTGCGCCTTAACCCAGAAAAAACTGAAATGTTGATTAGTGGTCCTGCTCATTGTCGTGATTTGTCTTCAAACAATGCCCTGAACCTGGAAAAATGTAATGTAATGGGGCGGCATTAGCTAAGGAGGTAGAGCGCACATCTGGGGATCAAGAGATCGCAGGTTCGAATCCCGGCTCCTCTGTGTTACATGTCGAAGTGTCCTTGGGTAAGACACTGAACCCCTAATGGCCCCAATAAGCAGGTTGCCGCCTTGCATGGCTGCACGGCCGCTATTGGTGTGTGAGTGTGTGTGAATGGGAAAATGTGAAGCACATTGTAAAGCGCTTTGGGAAGTCTTCATTGACTCGAAAAGCGCTATATAAATGCAGATCATTTCATTTCATTTCAATATCACCCATAGTGACTCGGTCAAAAATCTAGGTGTTATATTTGATTCTAATCTGTTGTTTCAGTCACACGTGAAAAATATTACCAGAATAGTTTTTTACGACCTCCATTATATTGCAAAGATTCGTTCAATGCTGTCCCATTCAGATGCAGAGGTTTTAATTCATGCGTTTATTACTTCTCGGCTTGATTACTGTAATGTATGCTTTCTGGTCTCCCGATGTCTAGCATCAAAAGTTTGTAGCTGGTTCACAATGCACCAGCGAGACTCTTGACTAAGACAAATAAGTTTGACCATATTACTCCTGTATTGGCCAACTTGCACTGGCTCCCAGTCCACTTAAGATGTGACTTTAAGGTTCTCTTATTAACATATAAATGTTTGCATGGACTTGCACCCTCTTACCTCTCTGATTTGATTTCCCCCTATGTTCCTGCCTCTGCTCGGAAAATCCCGGTGTACTTGTGAATCTGAGAGCCAAGAAGTCTGCAGGCTCGAGAGCGTTCTCTATCCGTGCCCCGGTGCTATGAATTGCTCTGCCTCCGGAGATAAGATCTGCAACCTCAGAGGAAGTTTTTAAATCTAGACTTAAGACACACTTCTATTCAATAGCTTATGATTGATGCCCACCTCATATTTTGTATTGTGTCTTTCTCCGACTGCCTGACTGGTGGTGATATAAAGGATTAGGACGATTTGAGATGAGTCAGCGGACCAGCGTCTGACCTGAAGCATGTCAACGCAAATATTGACCAGTTGGCAGAGATGGGAAGCTGCGTCGTGGCCGTCATTGCTGTTATGGACTTTCTGGACTAGTTTACAGGCTGGGGGCGTCGTTGCTGTCATGCTTTCCGGACAAATTTCAACATGTTACCTAGTGTTCTCTTTTATTGATGTTTACTATGTTTGTGTACTGTAACTCAATGCTAAATCTTTTCCACCCTGGTCATCCTGGAAGGGGGATTACCACTTGTGAGGTCCCTTCTCGGTCAAATACTATACATAGCCATAATTATTTAGTATATTATTAGTACTTCAATACTCCACCTCAATACAACATTTTATTTATATCAGTACATTCAAGGAAACTGTGCGGGTCAGATGTATCGACATTTCGTTCTGTATACACATGTACTAGAATGACAATAAAGTATATCTGAATCTGAATCTGAATTCTCAAGGTTTCTTTTTTCCTCACGCGGAGGTTTGGAATTTTTCCTTGCCCGCATGTTGGTTTAAGATCAGGTAATGGAGTAATTGTGATCCTGTGCAGTCCTTTGAGAAATGTTTGTGATTAAGGGCTATATAAATAAATGTGACTTGACTTGACTTAAAAATAAGTATACTGTATACAGTATATAGCATGGGTTGGTAAAAATGGATGAATGGCTTGACAGAAGTGAAAAAACATCCTTGTTCATGAAATCTAAAAAGTATCATTAATCACAAAGAGTTGACATAACAAAGGGATGCAATAGGGAATTGAATTAAGTACTGAGCGTTAGGGACACTTGTAGTAGCAGAAGGCCCTCGATACAGTTTATATTACAGAAACTTTTGTTGTTTTTTTTGCACCGTTTTTCTATCTGTCCAAAACTTCAATATTTACAATGAAGAAAATAAGTATTTGAAGACCCTGACATTTTGCCATTTCTCCCATGGAGGGGTCTGAAATTTTCATCGTAGGTGCATGGTCCACTGTGAGACAGAAACTAAAACTAAACATCCAAAAATCACAAAGCATGATTTTTAGCAATTTATTTGTGTGATAGGTGTTCAAATACTTTGTAGCTGTGTGTATCATCTAGAATTCTGACCCTGAAAGACCTGTTCTGAGGTCATGAGTCCGAACCTTCCGGTGTGGAGTTTGCATGTTCTCTCCGTGCTTGCGTGGGTTTCCTCCGGGCACTCCGGTTTCCTCCCACATTCCAAAAACATGCATGTCAGGTTAATTGGCCAGTCCAAATAGTCCCCTAGGTGTGAATGAGCGAGTGAATTTTCTGTCTCTGTGTCCCCTGCCCAAAGATAGCTAGGATGGGCTCCAGCACCCCCGCGACCCTAATGAGGATAAGCGATGCAGATAATGAATGGATAGATGGAATCTGATTCATCGATTAATGAAAAAAAAATATATATATCATAATGTTAAAATTATCTTAAGTTGTAGTCATTGTAGTTTGTCCTTGAATGTGTTTTACAGTTTTTAGACAGTAGACATCTATTTTAAAAAAGCATACCTCGTGAACCAATTTTAAATTATCACCTTTTTCCTGTTCCTTTTCCTGAGCCTCCTCTTCGTTCTCTTCCTTCTCGTCCTCTCCCTTGACAAACACCTCCCTGATGGCAATCAGCTCCTTCTTCACCTCCTCCTGCTCTTCCTCCCCAAGGGAGGCCAGGTACACTTGGACCTTCAGATAGGGAGCACTTGGAATCCATTTTTGCTTTCAAAGATGAATTCTTTCCCAAATTATGTTCTAACCTTGGCCTCACTTTCGTTGGAGAGAAGCTCCAGCGCCTCAAGATGAGACAAACCTTGGAAGTCATCGAAAAGAATGCCGTAATGTGCAGTGGGGGCGCTGACGGGCTGCTTGCTCAGACGAGCTTGTTCCTTCTCTTTAGCTTCCTTCAGCATCTGAGGAACAACCCGAGGAAAATTGGATTTCAAAAAACACTAATAGAAAAGAACAATTATAACAGAGGCCCAGTATATGGCAACCCCTTCTTACAACATTTTCATTTTGCCCCTAGTTACGGCATTTTTCCCACTACACGATGTCAACTACAAACTGCTATTCGTCGACCTCATATAAAACGCTGATCGGCTATTGGTTTTCGGTGACAACATCATGAAAATAACAATATACTATTGGCTGAACTATCTCCCACAATGCCTTTCTATTCATTTAGTTCAGAATCTTGTGTGCTTTGTAAAAACTTTGCTATAGTTGGTACAATACAATACTGTATTTACTATGCATGTGCAAAAACATGATAACCATGGAAACAACGCCATAGAATAAAAAGAAGGCACATACATTGTTGTCCTTGCTAAGGAAGATGGTCATGACCATTTAACTAATTATTAGGAACAAGGAGGCGATCAAAGCAAAAAAGTCTACTATTGGCCTTACAATCCGCTTTATCCACCCACTCACTCCATTGTACCAGCTTGAGTCACATCACACCAAAGGTAAATATGATTTAATTTTTCCTTTTTAAGTATATTTATATACAATGTTATTTAATCTTATACACATATATTACACGGAAGTAGGACTTACTCTTTACCAGTGGTTCTCAAACAGTGGGGCGCGTTTGTTACCTTGCGTGTCTACTGTAATGTAATACTTTCCAGTCTCCCGAAGACTAGCATCAAAAGCCTGCAGCTGGTACAAAATGCTACAGCGAAATTTTTAACTAAGCCCAGAAAGTTCTAAATCATCACCCCGATTTTGGCTGTCCTGCATTGCCTCCCTGTTTAGGATGTGATTTTTAAGGTTATGTTGGTATTGTTCAAAATTATGCATTGACTTGCCCCCTCGTAACTTTCAGATTTGATTTCCCCCTTTGTTCCTGCTCGGACCTTTTGTTTCAAAACCCTGGTCTTCTAGTTATACAAGAGCCGAGAAGAAATCAGCAACTTTGAGAGCGTTGTCCATTCGGGCTGCAGTACTGTGGAATGCTCTGCCCTATGAAATTCAAGGTGTCTTAATTTCCTCATGCTTAGGTTTTGAGTTTTTCCTTGGCCCTATGAAAGTTTTAGTTTAGGGGATGGTGTAATAATCATCTGTAGTCACTTCAGCCTTTTGAGACCTCTTGTGATTAAGAGCTATACAAATAACTGACTTGAGTTTATTCCCCGCTATAGGACAATTTCACTTTGCGATCCCCACCTATGAACATATTTATCTTCTATTGCATATTGTTTACCTGACTCAGCGAGGCGGTTTTCTGCATCAGAGTCTTGGTCTTTTTAAAACCTGGATCGCTCTCGGCCAGGACGGTCATGGTCTTCTTTCCGATGAACTCCAAAGCGTCCAGACCGCCACTGAGCACCGATTTACCCTGGTGGGCCGAGCATGAAAAGGTTTTTTTTTTTATATCAGGTAGAAGAAGACACCAGCTCCTGGGAACAACATTACCCTTTTCATTGTGGCTCAGTTATTATTTCAGCCTTAAATTTTCGTATGCCGCACCCCACCTTTACACATATCATAATTTTTATTTATGTATTGTCGGCTTGACAGCGAGAAGCTGATCCACGGGCCACTCAGGCCTTGTCATTAGCGTGCGGAAAGCTTCATTGCCAAGGAGCCTGCTCTGTATCCTGGCTTTCTTTGTCCCCATGGCCAACCAGGCCACGCTGCTGGGCTCCCTCTTCAGGAAGAAGCGCATGAAGAAAAGAGGAGAGGCGTTTGCGCCTCTCTTTTAAATACCGCTGATGTCATCTGTCAACAGAGGCGTGACCTGTGACCGGTTAGAGTTGCTGTTGATGCTTTTCAAAATAAAGTTCTCCAATTAGTTGATTTCAATAATTGTTGATAATAGGCGAAGATTCATTCGGACACACAATTAAATAAATCTTCTGTTATAAGGCATAACACACATATGTTGATTACAAATGACCACTTTGGGGGTTGAAATCCTTATTGTACAGCTGGAGAATCTGGTCTTTTCCTGTAAATGAATGAATATCTGTCCGTCGGTTCTGTTGTGTGTGCTCTTTTGTGCCCATTTAGGGAAAAGGAAGGGTCTTGTGGACAAATTGTGGGTCTTTCTTTGTGTTGGCAAATTTGGTGTGTGGAAAAAGTTAGGGGAAATGCTTTTGTAGCAGGGTAGTACCCTGCATTGTGTTTTTTTCAATAAGCATTAAAAAAAACACGAAAAAATGTATTCAGCATAGAAGAAGAAGAAGAAATATTTTCGTGTAAGATAAGAACATTTAAGTTTTCAGCAAAAAAGAAGTCATATTTAAAGTGTAAAAGCAGAAGATGCTCAAATGCGTCATAGAAGAAGATGACGCTTGTTTTTGTTTTCAGTATAGAAAATGATGCCATTTTTTGGTGAAGTTGAAGCACTATGCTTAAAAACTCATTATCCAAGCGTAAATGGATGATATTAGAATTAAAAAAAAAAAAAATATATATATATATATATATATATATATATATATATATATATATATATATATATACTGGACTGTCTCAGAAAATTAGAATATTGTGATGAAGTTCTTTATTTTCTGTAATGCAATTAAAAAAACAAAAATGTCATACATTCTGGATTCATTACACATCAACTGAACTATTTCAAGCCTTTTATTATTTGAATATTGCTGAATTTGGCTTACAGCTTAAGAAAACTCAAAAATCCTATCTCAAAATATTAGAATATCATGAAAAAGTATACAAGTAGGCTATTCAACTAATCACCTGAATCATCTAATTAACTCGAAACACCTTGCGAGGGTTTCCTGAGCCTTAAAAACACTCAGCTTGGTTCAGTAAACTAAATCACAAGTATGGGGAAGACTGCTGATCTGTCTGCTGTCCAGAGGACCATCATTGATACCCTCCATCAGGAGGGTAAGACACAAAAAGAAATTTCTCAAAGAGCAGGCTGTTCACAGAGTGCAGTTTCAAAGCATATCCACAAAAAGTCTGTTGGAAGGGAAAAATGTGGCCGGAAACGCTGCACAACCAAGAGAGATGACCGCAGCCTTAACAAAATTGTGAAGAAGAGCCGCTTCCAGAATTTGGGGGAGCTTCAAAGACAGTGGGCTGAAGCTGGAGTCCAGGTATCAAAAGCCACAGTTCACAGACGTGTCCGGGAAATGGGCTACAATAGCCGTATTCCCATGGTCAAGCCACTTCTGAACTCAAGACAACGGAAGAAGCGTCTGACTTGGGCTATGGAGAAGAAGCACTGGACAGTTGCAGAGTGGTCCAAAGTCCTCTTTTCAGACGAAAGCAAGTTTTGCATTTCATTTGGAAGTCAAGGCGCCAGAGTCTGGAGAAAGGCTGGAGAGGTGCAAAATCCAAGTTGCTTGAAATCCAGTGTGAAGTTCCCACAGTCAGCAATGGTTTGGGGAGCCATGTCAGCTGCTGGTGTTGGTCCACTGTGTTTCATCAAGTCCAGAGTAAATGCAACTGTGTACCAAGAGATTTTAGAGCACTACATGCTTCCATCTGCTGAAAAGCTCAATGGAGATGAAGATTTCATTTTCCAGCATGATCTGGCACCTGCCCACAGTGCCAAAACCACCAGTAACTGGTGCACTGACCATGGCATCACTGTCCTTGATTGGCCTGCTAATTCCCCTGACCTGAACCCCATCGAGAATTTGTGGGGTATAGTTAAGAAGAAGATGAAAGACACCAGACCTACAAATGCAAATGAGCTGAAGGCCGCTATCGAAGCATCCTGGGCATCAATAACACCTCAGCAATGCCACAGGCTGATTGCCTCCATGCCACGCCGGATTGATAATAATAATAATAATAATAATTTCCTTTGTATTGTCATTCTTTGTAACAATGTACACAGAACGAAATGTCGATACACCTGACCCGTTGTAGCGGGTCGATGCAGCCGCAGCCAGAGGGCGCCGCCATTATACCAATTAGGTATGTCTCGGTCGAGGCGCGAACCATCGACCTCCCAGTCTCAAAGCGGGCACACTGCCATCTAGGCTACTGAGCTGGTTGCAGTAATCCGCGCAAAAGGATTCCCAACCAAGTACTGAGTGCATCAATGGACATTTTCAAATGTTTGATTTAGTTTTGCTGTTATAAAATTATTTTTTTTACTTGGTCTGAGGAAGTATTCTAATATTTTGAGATAGGATTTTTGAGTTTTTTTCAGCTGTAAGCCAAAATCAGCAATATTCTAATTTTCTTAGACAGTCCAGTATATATATATATATATATATATATATATATATATATATATATATATATATATATATATATATATATATATATATGTATACTATTATCATGCTTTGTTTTAGTAAAAAAGTAAATTGAAGACTTCCTTGTATACAAAAAGGAAGGTGGGTCTTTTTGCTTACCGTGTTGTGCACAGCATTGGAGATGGCAGAGAAGACACCCCTGTTGGAAGCAGCGTAGTTCGCGTTTTCAGGACTTGATGTCTGGACATTTCCCCGCCTCCCCTCCTCGTTCTCCCCTTCTGCATCTCCCTGCTTCTCTTCCGTGGCCTCCTCCCCGACAGAAGTCTTGTGGAGACGCAGGGCCTCCCCTGCCTTGACCTTGACAGACGTCAGACTGTGACCTGTTATTCATAAAAGACTAACATGAAAATCCACGGCAGAAGACCGAAGGTAGGTTGAGGTGGGCACTTACCCACTGTGGAGGTGGCGCTGCTCAGGAGGCTTTTGCCCCACGAACCCCAACCTTCCCAAGCTTGATCATGAGTTTTTTCACCGGTGCTCTGCAAACAACATATGACATTGTTGGTTTAGAAGAATGACCTGACACAATGTTCAGTTTACCATGCTTATTTAACGATTTTCACAACAGGAAACCCAATCTTGTCAACAACACCAAATTTGTACAATTTAAGTGTCCAGAATATTCTTGGTGACGCCATTTTCAGTTCCATGATACAAAAGTGCTTTCCAGATCATGTCAATTTCGTTCAGAGTTGACTCTTGTTTGTCCACAATATTCTCCCCTTTAATTACTACAAATCATCAAGATTTAACCGTGACGTTATTGGGTTAACTTTTGCTTCCGTGTTATCGAGTGGCGGGAGTTTTGTGTTGCTCACGTCGTCGCGACTACGAGATCGATTCAGATTCCTGCTATATCAGAATTCCGGACTGGGATTTTTTTATCTTGAACAGCTGAAAAGTTTCAGGTAAGTATCTCAGACGATTGGCGTAAGGTAAGTGCCGCGCACAATTGTTTACAGTTGCGCTGCTGCCGATCGCTGGTGAAGGGCAACCCCTGCCCCGGCTGCTAAGACGCTCCTCGGCTTCCGACTGCTCACAAGTGAGTATGGGTTGTTGTAAAGGGTGCTTCCACTTCCGTAGGCAGGTAGCCCTTCTAGAGGGACGTGTCCGTGAGCTAGAGCAGTTTAAAAGGAAAATGTTAAGTGCCGCGGACACTACTGCTAGCGTGGGTTGTAGCGAACCTGCTAGTCTGGTTAGCATTAGCCCTAAACGGCATGCTAATCGCGGTGAGCCAATCCAGACACATAATAAGTTCAGCCCCCTAGCTAGTCCCACTCCACCCCGGTCTACTGGCTCCCGCACCCTAGTGATAGGTGACTCCATCACCCGTAACATAAAGCTTAGCACCCCTGCCACGGTTATGTGTATTTCTGGGGCTAGAGCACCCGACATTGAGGCTAATTTGAGGGAGCTGACTTGCAAATCTAGACACCAGGACAGGGCTAGCTACACTGATATAGTCATTCACATCGGCCCTAATGATACTAAAATGAGGCAATCTGAGATTACAAAGAAAAATATTGCTAGGACCTGTAATCTCGCCAGAAAGATCGAGCATCGAGTAATTGTCTCTGGCTCCTTGCCTGCGAGAGGCAATGATGAGAGGGTTAGCAGACTAGTCTCGCTAAACCGGTGGCTAGCAAGTTTCTGTAGTCAGCAGGGATTTAGTATGTGGATAACTGGCCTGCTTTCTATGGCCGACCTGACCTGCTGAGGAGAGACGGCCTTCATCCTAACTGGGAAGGTGCTCTCACTCTTTCTAAAAATATAGATTACTGTTTAGGCCTTCCATGACAGGGTACACTAGTGCAGGCCAGGTCACAGGTGATTAGTGAACTTGTAACCACGGGTGTGGAGTCTGTATTGCTAGAGCTAACTAGCGCTATGCTAGATTCATGCAGTTCACATAGTTTTTGTAGTTTAGAGCCTTCCATTGCCTGCACCACACACCCTGATCTGTACTCTTCTATATCATCCTCTTCTGTTCTTCTTACCTCTGATTCTCCCTTGTTAGGTGAGGAGAGAGAAGAAATAACATTATTTTCTACTACTAGTCATCCTGCTACTCCACCTGTCAACAATATTCCTGTGATTTGGAATTCGGGCCGCATCTGCCGCCATGCAAGGCACAAGACCCGGGACTGGCAGTATAATCTTGTAGAGGTTACCACTAAAGTTACCATTAAGGTTCAAAACTCGGGAAAGTGTTCAGCTCAGTCCACAGTGCGGAAGCTTGGCCTTCTGAATATTAGATCACTAGCCTCCAAAGCTTTACTTGTCAATGGCCTTATTAATGAACACAATCTTAACCTTATTGGCCTTTGTGAGACCGGGTTTGTAGTGTTAAATGAGGCTTCTCCCCCTAACTTTGTGAGATCGCACTTGGCACGACCATGCAAAAAAGGTGGCGGCGTTGCTTAATATCTGAAAGTAGGTTGAAATTTACTCCCGGTACACCTACTGTTTTTAAAACGTTTGAAGCACTTGTTATGAGGTCCTTAATGTCAACACCAATTTATGTAGTTGTTGTGTATCGCCCACCTGGACCATATTGGCGGCGCGACTACACGCAGCGGCTGATGTCCCTCCAGTAAATCTTTTTACTTTAAGTGTTCTTTTTTCTCTCATCTTTTCTTTTATAAATACCTGTTCGGCAACTATCACCTTAAGTCGCCAGGAACTTATTAACCTGGGTCAAAGATTAGATTTCGACTCATTTCACGATTACAACACCAACAACAACATCCCAAAGGACATACGAAGACCACCGGGATCTCCCTGGGTTACCTGCCCGCCCATCAAGCGACGGAGACGGCGGAGGGAACGTAAACAAAAACGAGGCTCTCGGGGAGGCCTAGCGAAGAAGCTAAAAAGACGACCACACCGACAAGCGCTTCCGAGTATCTTCCTGACCAACGCCAGATCCATCGTACACAAAATCAGTGAGCTTGAGCTGCGGATAGCTACCAACAACTTCGTACGGAATAGCAACATTTTTGTGATTACGGAGTCATGGCTTGACCCGTGGATCCCCGACGCTGCAGTTCAGCTAGCAGGACGCACGCTACACCGATACGACCGCAACGAAGACTCCGGCAAAAAAAGAGGTGGGGGACTATGCATTTACGTACATAATGCGTGGTGCAATAACAGCAGAATTATTGATGCACACTGCTCGCCCGATCTAGAGTTTCTGGCGGTATCGTGTAGACCATTCTATATACCGCGAGAGCTAACTGTGCTCATTGTGATAGCTGTTTACATTCCTCCGGATGCTAACGCTAGCACAGCGCTAAACCTTCTACTCGCCGCTATAAACATCCAACAGCTTGCACACCCCGACGGAGCTTTCATTATCGCTGGCGACTTTAATAAGGCATGTTTAAGGACTTTTCTTCCAAAATTCTATCAATATGTGAACTGTGCAACAAGGGGTGAAAAAACTTTGGACCGCGTTTACAGCAACCTCAGAAACGCATACAAAGCTTCCCCCCTCCCCCACCTAGTAAATTCGGATCACCTATGCCTATCCCTTACCCCCTCATACACCCCCATCCGAAGGAAAACAAAACCTGTAACGAGGACAATACAAACGTGGCCTGAGGGAGCCCTCTCCAAGCTGCAGGACTGTTTTGATCAAACTTGCTGGGAGGTATTTGAACACCATGACCTCCAGAAATTCACTGACACGGTTTTATCCTACATCCGTTACTGCACGGATGAAGTCACAGTATATAAAAAAATCAAAAACTACCCAAATCAAAAACCCTGGATGTCCAGCGAGGTGCGCACCCTCCTCAAACACCGCAACACCGCCTTCAGGTCTGGAGACAAGGCTCTTTACGGGGTGGCCAGGGCTGACCTGAAGAGAGGCATCAAGGAAGCAAAAGCAGCCTACACAAGGAGGATCGAGCACCTCTTCGCTGGAAATGACCCGAGGAGGATGTGGCAGGGCCTCCAACACATCACCAACTTCAGAGGCCACAACCTGGCAGCTGTTGAGGCTGAGGCTTCACTAGCTGAGGACCTTAATCAGTTCTTCGCTCGCTTTGAAGCTGGTAGGCCACAAACAGCCACATCACACCTACCAACAACCAGCAGCAACTCTCTCACATTTCAGGAGCACGAAGTTAGGCGTGCGCTGAATACCATAAACCCCAGGAAGGCAACTGGCCCGGATGGAGTACCAGGGAGGGTACTCAGGGACTGTTCCAATCCGCTGGCTGGGGTCTTCACCACCATCTTCAACCGGTCCCTGTCACAGGCGACCGTCCCACCTTGCCTCAAAACCTCCACCATCATTCCCATCCCCAAAAAGTCAGCAGTGGAAAGCCTCAACGACTACAGGCCTGTAGCTCTTACGCCTGTGGTCATGAAGTGCTTCGAGAGGTTAGTGTCCCGGCACATCAAAAACTCCCTGCCACTCACACTGGACCCCCACCAGTTTGCCTACAGGGCAAACCGCTCCACTGACGACGCCATAAACACAGCACTTCACACCGTGCTGAAACACCTGGACCACCGGGGGAGCTACGTCAGAATGCTCTTTCTGGACTTCAGCTCAGCCTTCAACACCATTATCCCGGAGATCCTGGTGGATAAACTTGCACACCTAGGACTCTCTCCCTCCATCTGCCACTGGATAATGGACTTCCTCTCCAACCGCCCACAGTCGGTGAAACTCGGTACCCACGTCTCTCCCACCCTAACACTGAACACTGGCTCCCCCCAAGGTTGTGCACTGAGCCCCCTGCTTTTCACCCTCTACAGCTCCGACTGCTCACCGACCCACCCCACAAATACTATAATTAAGTTCGCTGACGATACCACCTTGATCGGCCTCATCTCTGAAGGGGACGAGGCGGCATACAGGGATGAGGTGGAGTCACTTTCAACGTGGTGTTCGGAAAACCACCTCATATTGAACACCACAAAAACAAAAGAACTGATTCTGGATTTCAGAAGGAATGGCAGGAATCCAGCACCACTCACCATAAAAGGAGACTGTGTAGAGAGAGTCCACTCTTTCAAATTTCTGGGTGTGCACATATCCGACGACCTCTCCTGGTCTGCAAACACCAGAGCGGTGGTAGGGAAGGCCCAGCAGCGACTGCACTTCCTGAGATTGCTCAGGAAAAATAACCTAAAACAGCAGCTGCAGGTGTCCTTCTACAAAGCCACAGTGGAGAGCATCCTAACATACTGCATCACGGTGTGGTATGCTGGGTGCACAGCAGCAGACAGGAAAAAGCTCCAGAGGATCATCAAAACAGCCCAGAGAATCGTCGGCTGCTCTCTGCCCAGTCTGGAGGACATTGCCTGCTCTCGCTACCTCAGCAGAGCAGAAAACATCATCATGGACTTTTCTCACCCCGGCCACCACCTCTTCGACCTGCTGCCTTCCGGCAAGCGCTACAGGTCACACAAAGCAAAAACAAACAGACTCAGAGACAGCTTCTTCCCCACAGCCATTACCACCCTAAACAGACACCGCACAAAAAAACTGAAAACTGTTGCAAAAAACTACCTCACACGAATGTAAAATGGTACTCACGTACATGCTGTCTGCACTATGTTTGTTCACTGCTCAAAACAGACACAGCACAAAAAACCTGAAAACTTGTGCCAACACTACCTCATACGAATATAATGGTACTAATGTCTATGTTCTTGCACATGTCGACTGCACTACGTTTACTGCTCACCTTGCACAATGTCTGACCATTTCCTTTTTTCTGCACTATGTTGTCTATGTTTGCACCAATGCATATGCTGACTATTTTTTGCACTATGATGACTTTGCACCAAATGCAATATTGCACAACCCTTACGATACCAACGGTATCACGACAACACTGTATGTAACATCCCACATGCCGACATTTCTTGTGTAAATACCATGTAAATTATAACTATAGCCTTATCCCCCTTGTTTTATAACCTTATCTTCTCTGTTCCTTTATCTTCTTGGCTCATACCTCACTGTGAATGTGTAAAACTGGAGTGTCATGCCCAATTTCGTTGTCACAATATGTTAACCCATTTTGTAACAATGACAATAAAGGTATATTCTATTCTATTCTATTCTATTCTATTCAAATTTTTTGGATGAATTTTCGGAACTGTTAACAGACTTAGTAACTTATGCAGACAATGTTGTAATTATTGGTGATTTTAATGTTCACAAAAACCCCCCATCAAATTCACTTGTGATTGCTTTTAAGTCACTGATTGATACATTTGGTTTTAATCAAATAGTTGATGTGCCCACTGTAGCGACCCTCGTTCATGCACGACACTAGGTTTCACAATCTCTGGTTTATTGCCTGCATTCAGTAAATAAAACAATACAAAAGTCAGGGGTCTCTGTTCTCGACTGCAATTATCTTCAACGCTTACAAAAATCACTTAAGCTACAGCAAGCAGACAACATGCGAGCACATTAATAATGAAACTTCGATAATAACAATGAACATAACTTTCCCACGTACCTGCATTCAGTAAATAACACAATACAAAAGTCAGGGGTCTCTGTTCTTGACTGCAATTATCTAAAATATTGAAGATACAAAAGAACGGGTCATCACTCAACAGGCCGCACCTCGTGGCGTGTTTGCATCAAAACATGTTGCATTTTCATTTCAAGCTGTATTACTTAACTTCTTATTTAGTGCTTTTTTAATATACATCATTTAGAACCACTTATATATCTTTATATACAAAAATAATTTCGAAAGCAGCTCAAATGTCTAGCAAAATATGCATTTTTTTATCCAACTGATATTGGGCACATCTTACCTTCAACGCTTACAAAAATCACTTAAGCTACGGCAAGCGCTGAAGCCCATAAAGTGCCAAACGAAAAAAACAGTCGCAGAGGCCCATGACTTAACAACCGAATGAGGTACCGGAATATTAACAGTGATACAACAAAAACACAGATTTTGTGAGAATTCAAAAAAACATTCAAAACAATCAAATTTCAACTCTGTTACACCACTCATAAAGATGGGAACACTCTAGATCTTGTTCTGACCCGGGGTGTAGTAGCCTCAAATGTTACAGTGTTACCGTATCCTAATGCCATCACTGATCACTATCTTGTTAAGTGTGAGGTGCAGTTTAA
This sequence comes from Urocampus carinirostris, assembly GCF_059441175.1. Classification (NCBI taxonomy): domain Eukaryota; kingdom Metazoa; phylum Chordata; class Actinopteri; order Syngnathiformes; family Syngnathidae; genus Urocampus; species Urocampus carinirostris. Next base: position 42,483,536 of record NC_142356.1, on the reverse strand, counting down.
TATTTAATGTGATAAGGAAAATTTAGGCTTTAGTAGTCGCAATATCCGCCCTGCAACGGCATTAGCTTTAAAAGAACTATTATCTGCAGCCTTCCCTTTGTACACTGGGTCTGTTGACTCACTAACTACTTTGCTTTAGTTAATGTTCTTGATTCTGTGGTACCCCTAAGGCATACATTTCGACATAAGAAGCATACACCTTGGTTTACCGCAGAAACCAGGTCACTCAAACAAGATTGCAGCAAACTTGAACGAAAATGGCGCACTACAATGCTGGAGGTCTTCCGACTGGCCTGGAGTGACAGCTTGCTGAAATATAAAGTAGCTCTTGCCTCAGTTAAACCATCGTTTTTCTCTAAGATAATTGTTATACATAAAAATAATCTGAATTTTTTTTCGACACAATGGCGAAACATACCAGACAACAACTTAACCCAAATAGTTCTACTTATTCTGCTAATGACTTTATGGATTTTTTTAATAAAAAGATTCAACTATCAGGAAAGAAATCTTGAATGAACGCTCTGCAACCACGTACTACCTCAAAGATGCGGAGGTGTTAGGTAAAGACCCTGTCAGCGGTTGTTCAGAAACATTCTCCAGTTTTAATGATTTGTCCCTTGATAGTCTTACACAGATGGTCAGTAGGGCCAAACAATCTACTTGCCTGCTTGATCCGTTTCCAGCTTCACTGGTGAAGGATCTGTTTGGGATCTTAGGACCTCATTATCTCATCTCATTAGCTACACCGCTTATCCTCAGTAGGGTCGCGGGGGTGCAGGAGCCCATCCCAGCAATCATCGGGCAGTGGGCAGGGGACACCCTGAACTGGTTGCCAGCCAATCGCAGGGCACTCGGGGACAGACAACTCACTCGCTCATTCACACCTAGGGCCAATTTGGACCGGCCAGTCCACCTGAAAGGCATGTTTTTGGAATGTGGGAGGAAACCGGAGTGACCGGAAGAAACCCACGCAAGCACGGGGAGAACATACAAACTCCGCACAGGAAGTCTGGAGCTGGATTTGAACCCACGTAGGAGGTTCCCAAGACATGAACTGTGCCGCACATAGGCTAACCACTGCGCCGCCGTGCTGCCTGTTTTAAATATTATTAATATATCGCTATCCTCGTTCCTGTAGCCTTCAAATCTGCCGTCGTTAAACCCACGCTTAAGTGACCTAATCTTGACCCAGAAAGCCTAGGTAATTATAGGCCAGTGTCAAATCTGCCATTTTTTGCAAAATTACTTGAAAAGGTCCTTGCACAGCAGCTAAATGACTTCATGTCGGAAAATAACCTCTTTGAAACTGTCCAGTCAGCATTTAGGGCAAATCACTCTGAGACAGCCCTGGCTAAAATAACCAATGATCTCCTTTTAGCAATAGATTCCGGTGCCTCATCAATGTTACTGCTGCTGGATCTCAGTGCTGCTTTTGATACTGTCGACCACAACATACTACTTGTTCGTCTGGAATGCATTGGTATCTCAGGAACTGTACTCTCGTGGTTTAGGCCCTACCTGTCAGACAGGATGCAATGTGTTAACTATGGCAATCTGACCTCTAAACACTTTAATGTCCCCTGTGGCGTTCCGCAAGGCTCTGTACTTGGCCCCCTTCTTTTTAGTATTTATATGCTTTCCCTTGGTGACATTATCCACAAGTATAATATTAGTTTCAATTGCTATGCAGATGACACTCAACTGTATGTGCCACTGGAGACACCTAGACAGTTAAGTTGTAGAAATCTGGAGGCTTGCCTTACTGAGATTCAAAGATGGATGTCACTTAATTTTTTGCGCCTTAACCCAGAAAAAACTGAAATTTTGATTAGTGGTCCTGCTCATTGTCGTGATTTGTCTTCAAACAATGCCCTGAACCTGGAAAAATGTAATGTAATGGGGCGGCATTAGCTAAGGAGGTAGAGCGCCCGTCTGGGGATCAAGAGATCTCAGGTTCGAATCCCGGCTCCTCTGTGTTACATGTCGAAGTGTCCTTGGGTAAGACACTGAACCCTTGATGTCACTTAATTTTTTGCGCCTGAAATGTTGATTAGTGGTTCAGCTCATTGTCGTGAGTGGTTTTCAAACACTGCCCCGAACCTAGACAAATGTAATATCACCTATAGTGACTCGGTCAAAAATCTAGGTGTTATATTTGATCCTTATCTGTCGTTCAGTCCCACATGAAAAATATTACTACAGTGGCTTTCTATCACCTCTGTAATATTGCGAAAATTAGTTCGATGCTGTCCCATTCAGATGCAGAGGTTTTAATTCATGCGTTTATTACTTCTCGACCCGATTACTGTAATGTATTGCTTTCTGGTCTCCCGATGCCTAGCATCAAAAGTTCGCAGCTGGTTCAGAATGCGCCAGCGACTCTTGACTGAGACAAAAAAGTTTGAGCATATTACTCCTGTAATGGCCAACTTGCACTGGCTCCCAGTGCACTTGAGATGTGACTGTATGGTTCTCTTATTAACATATAAATGTTTGCATGGACTTGCACCCTCTTACCTCTCCGATTTGATTTCCCCCTATGTTCCTGCACGGAGCCCCTGCTCGGAAATTCCCGGTCTACTTGTGACTCCGAGAGCCAGGAAGTCTGCAGGCTCGAGAGCGTTCTCCATCCGGGCTCCGGTGCTATGGAATGCTCTGCCTCCGGAGATAAGATCTGCTACCTCAATGGAAGTTTTTAAATCTAGACTTAAAGACACACTTATATTCAAAAGCGTATGATTGATGCCATTGACCAGCTGGCAGAGATGGGAAGCTGCGTCATTGCCGTTATGGCCTTTCTGGACTAGTTTACAGGCTGGGGGCGTCGTTGCTGTCATACACTTTCCGGACAAATTTCAACATGCTAACTAGTGTTCTCTTTTATTGATGTTTACTATTGTTTGTGTACTGTAACTCAATGCTAAATCCATTCCAACCTGGTCATCCTGCAAGGGGATTACCACTTGTAAGGCCCCTTCTCAAAGTTTCTTTATTCCTCATGCTGAGGGTTTTGAGTTTTTCCTTGCCCGCATGTTGGTTTAAGATCAGGTAATGGTGTAATTGTAATCCTGCGCAGTCCTTCGAGACATTTTTGTGATTAAGGGCTATATAAATAAATGTGACTTGACTTGACTTGAATCAACCAAAGTATTTCTCAAGTGGCCTGTCCAATTGTTTGAGAGTCTGTGTAAACTAGGGGTTGCAAATGAAAATTAGATATAAGTCTTAGCTTTTTTTCATACGTTTTGAGCCCATTTATGTACGTTTTGTGCATGTTTACATGTGTTTTTGTGTGTATTCACATACGTTTTGTGTGTTCAAGTACATTTCGTGCGTGTTTATGTGGGTTTTATGTGCTTACTTACGCTTTTGTACGTGTTTACAGACGTTTTTATGTGTATTTGCGTACGTTTTGTGCATGTTTATGTACGTTTTTGTCAGTGTCTGACACTCAGGACAAAAAGTTACCGGACACCAGGGCAGACAACTCTGAAAAGTTGCCTGCCCAGCCATAAAGTTGCCTGCCCCATTTTTCACAATTTGAAACACAATAAGACGACTAATCGCAAAAAAACATTGTTGTAAAGTATTAAGGATTGATCATCAGAATATATAACACAACAACACTTTAAAATTAAGTTTATTATAAATCTACTTATAACATTACTGAGGATAAGCGGTGGAGATAATAGATGGAAATATTTACTTTCCCTGGTAGCTAGTTACTTTAACATGGAGTAATTCAGGTACTGAGCCAGTTACTATTTGAAAGAAGTAATGAGTAACAATAACCAATCACTTCTTTAAAGTAAAGTGCCCAACACTGCTAATGCGGAACATGCAAGTAGGTCTCAGCTTCAAATATGTTGGTTACCAGTTATAGACGGACTTAGCTGAAAATAAAGACGTCAGTGGCACTGAATGTGTGAACTGATGCATTTTTTTGACAGAAAAACACTTCATCTGTCTAATTAGTGTGACCAACCAACCTGTTCATTCTTCTCTTCCTCTGGCTCCAGGCTCACAGATTGGTCACATTCAGCCACCTGACCCTCAGGCTCCAACTGACTCTCTAAAGAAGATAGGGAGTCTTTGGAATCCTTGGTTTCTTCTTCAGAGTTCTGAAGGGGCTTCTGTACTTCAACGGGGGGTTCAGGAACATCCTGGTCACAACACAACTCGGCGTTCAGTCCAGGTGGAGGCGGGCCCTCGGCATTGGAGGGTGAGGACTGGGACATGCTGATCTGCAAGAAAGGAAAAATAATTCTTCTTCTTTCTTATATAATCAACTGAACATAACGCGGGTGTCATAGACCAGAAACGGACACAGGACCCAATAGCGCTCGTTTTGTCAGTTTTTTTTAATAGAGAGGGAGAGCAGGGCTTGCTTCCACGATCCGACGGTTGACGGACAAGAGGAGCAGGAGATGCGGAAGTGGCACTTCCGTGTCCAGCGAGGAGGGTCGAAGACAGGCGGGAATTAGAAGTCGCTAGCCAGGACTGGAGAGCAAAGGCGGTGTCAAGTTCGGAAACGACGTCGGAAACAGGAGGCAGGCAGATAACAGGGCAAAACAGATCGGATAACAGGCAGGCAGAACGGGGCAGAGTCAGGTCCGGAGACAGGTTGGCCACGAGGATCAGGCAGAGAACAGCAGGGCAGCAACAGAGTCTGACGTAAGAGCTTACTGAGCTGGAGGCAACAGTTCGCATAACGATCTGACGGCTTCCTCTTGGAAGCCGGGGGTTTAAAAAGAGTACAGCCAATCAGCTGTCCGGGCTTTTGGCGTCAATTAAGCAGTCGCAGGTGCTCTGAATCGGCAATTATGACAGCGGGATTTGGATGACTCATGTTCATAAGCTAAAGTGATTTGATTTGTTGCATTTAATCCATTTTCCTTGTTGATACACAAGAAGTCCAATATAATGAAAAATATTTACTCCCACAACAGCAAAGAAAAAAAAAAAAGAATCCTATGATGTACATGAGAATACAGGTGTTTTATAGGTGTCACGTTTATCTATGTGTTTATGTTCCTTCTTTACTTTTATTTTACTTTTTTGTGTCTTTTTTCCCTTTTTTTTCTCTTTCTTCATTTATTTATTTCTTCAAATCTTTTTTTCTCAACTTTTGTTTTTCCTCCTTTTTTGTTCTTTTTCCTTTTTTCTTTTTTTTTCTTTTTTTCCATTTTGTTATTTTCTCTCTATTTATTTATTTATTTATTTTAATCTTTTTTTTTCAAATCTTATTATTTCGCCTTACTTTTTTCCAATCGTTTTACTGTTTTTCTACCTTATTTCTTTATCTCATTGCCTCCCTGCTTGGCGCTCAGCATTAAGGGGTGGAATGGGGGGTTTGCTCACCTAATGACTAAAATGGCTGCGCCCTGTTTGGCTGCGGCTGCATCGGCTCGCTACAGTTTAACTGTACGGGTCAGGTGTATCTACATTTCGTTCTGTGTGCATTGTTACAAAGAATGACAATACAAGTAAATTGTTATTATTATTATTATTTATTCGTCTATTTTTGAGTTTTTGCTTTTTCTCTTTTTTCTCCTTTTTTGTTTTCTCTCTATTTACTTCTTTTCTTTGTTTTCTCTACTTTTTCATGTTTTTCCCCAAACAAAAATGTTCTCAATCTGGATTACTTTTTTTGTTTTAGTTTTTTTTCAACTCTCAATTTTTATTTTCCTCCTTTCGTCTTGTTTTCCTTCCTTTCTCTCTCTTTTCATTTTTTCCCCTTTCTCTCATTTGTTTTCCCTTCCCTCACTTTTTTCCTTCCCTTTTGTCTCTTCACGGTTATCCGTTGCATTTCGAGCTGCAACAACAATTTAATAAAACAAATAAAATCAATTATTAAAAGCGTTGGCAACGAATTAGTTCATCAAGTCGTTGTGTCGCGCGATTTATGCGTCACTCAGCATGTCACTGAGCTAGTGACGCCACACGCATCAACTGTCAGCGAGCATAACAGAGCGAGGTGGTTTGCGAACTGAGGCGCTATTTTCAAAGGCTACGGTCAATTCAAATCATGAAAAAAGACAGACACGAAGAAAGCGAAAGTGTGGGAGCACTACACACTTCATGAGACAAATAAGTGCGCAAAAGTGATATGGCACGGAAGCACTACCATGGTGAGGCAGCAATCAAAACCAAAACATGGAGTCACAGACGAGGATGAAGGGAGTTCAGTAGAAAGGTAAGCCACTACATTATTTGTTTTTATTCGTTCGTTATTTGCCTTTTTAAGTGTGGAAACGTAACCTTCGTCTCTGGTCTGGTAAATAGCTGATGATAGTGTTTTCTTTTTAGATGAATAATTACTGCACGCTTGTGTGTGAGATACTTTTCATTTCAGTTAAATCATATTAAGCAGTGTTTGATAGTGCTTTGTATAAAATCACTCAACTTTAACTACATGCTGGAAAGATTAAGCATCAAGTTTGAATTTTCTGGCAAAGTTTGAATGATTAAGTAGGAAAACGTAAAATTTGTCTCTCGCTTGGCGTGCCAGCGTTTGCTTGACAGCTTCATTGTGACTGCGTGTGTGTGAGAGATACTTTTTATTCTAGTTAAATGAAAAACTGAAGTTTATTTGGACACAAGTACAAAAACTTGTTGGTGTAGAATTTGTCCAGACCTACAAATACCTGGGTGTGCAGCTGGACAACAAACTGGACTGGACTGCCAACACAGAAGCTCTGTGTAGGAAAGGGCAAAGCCGACTTTACTTCCTCAGAAGGCTGGCCTCCTTCAAAATCTGCAAAAAGCTTCTGAAAATATTCTATGAGACAGTTGTGGCAAGCGCCCTCTTCTATGCGACAGCGTGTTGGGGAGGCAGCGTCAAGAAGACGGATGCCTCTCGTCTTACTAAACTGGCTAGGAAAGCGAGCTCTGTTGTGGGCAAAGAGCTGGACAGCCTAACAACAGTAGCTGAGAGACGGGCACTGGAAAAGCTGCGGTCAATCATGGACAATCCATCGCATCCACTACACGGCATTATCTCTAGACAGAAGAGCAGTTTCAGCGACAGACTGCTGTCACTGTCTTGTACTACGGACAGACTGAAGAGATCTTTTCTTCCTCATGCCATGAGGCTCTTTAACTCTACCCGGCAGAGTAAAAGCCCACATTAAACCACACCACCTACATTGCATATTACCGAATTTTATTGCAATATGTATTCTGTGTAGCACTATTTAGATATTCTATATAACACGCTACAGTGGGCATTTGCAGGTCACACTGGGTATTTGTATATGGTATTCTTTTTGCTTTATTATTGTATTGTTCTCAGCTCAGGGATGCTGCTGGAAATGTGAATTTCCCTTCGGGGATGAATAAAGTATCTATCTATCTATCTATCTATCTATCTATCTATCTATCTATCTATCTATCTGAAAACAGTACCAAACACTAACTAACAAAAGGGAGCAACAAATTATTTGCACCAAACCCACAAAAAAAATCAGCTGAATAATAAAATATCATCATACACATGAGCCCAAAGAGAGTAGGGTTGAGCAGTGTTTAATTGTGCTTTACAAAAAAAGCGCAACTTGCACACAATGGTGTAATAAATTAAAGATCAAGCATCAAGTTTTACTTTTCTGGCAAAGTCTGAGTGATAATTGTGTCATACTATACGTTTTTATCTCATTAGAAAACAGCAAACAATGACAAGCTTCATGATGAGAATGAGACATCATGTACGCCACAGCAAGCAGCTGTCATGACTGAGATCCTCATCGACATGCTCACCATTTTGCAATGCAAAGTTCTCAAAGAAGGAAGAGTGAGTGAGTTAGTGATCAATGTTGATAGTGGTTACTTTTTGCTTGCTAATGTTGAAAATCATGTTACTTATCAAGGTTGCCCATTGCCCTCACTTGGGCCCGCTCGTTTGGCGCCAGCTGCTGCTCGTTGCCTGATTGGCTCCCCTCCTAAACTCAGTGCTCTCATTCCCTCCTTTTTAGTCCGTCAACGAACCTCTGCACTTGCAAGACGTGTATTTTGACTCTTTCGGATATCCTGCTTGTGTATCCAGTATCCGGCATCGATCGTGTCTGTCCCGTCCTGTCCGGTATCTTGCTCGTGTATCCAGTATCCGGTATCGATCCCGTCTGTCTAGTCCTATCCAGTATCTTGCTTGTGTATCCGGTATCAATCCCATCTGTCCTGCCCTGTCCGGTATCTTGCTTGTGTATCCAGTATCGTGTATCAATCCCGTCTGTCCCGTCCTGTCTGGTATCTTGCTCGTGTACCGATCCCGTCTGTCCCGTCCTGTCCGTTAACCTGCTCGTGTATCCGGTATTGATCCCATCTGTCCTGTCCGGTATCTTGCTTGTGTAACCAGTATCCGGCATCTGTCCCATCCTGTCCGGTATCGATCCCGTCTGTCCTGTCTGGTATCTTGCTCGTGTATCAGGTATCGACCCCGTCTGTCCCGTCCTGTCCGGTATCTGCTTGTGTATCCTGTATCTGGTATCAATCCCATCTGTCCTGTCCGGTTTTGATCTTGCCTGCCTCTGGCTTCCTGTTTTCCCACACCTGACTTCTCTTTCTCACTTCTTCTGCCCAGCGATCGCCCAATAGCTGGCGTTTGTGTTCCCGCGCATGACTGACCCGTTACCGTAAAATAAAGCTGGTGTGAAAAACGTTACGCATCTGGGTCCACCGTCTCTTCGGTTTCTGACAGTTACTGAGTTTTCACCTTTGCTTTTTTTCTTGTTCCAAAAGCCCATGTCCTTTTAAATAACAAAAATGCCTTTTTTGCACTTTTTGAAAAAGACTATCTTATACTTTTGCATGTGTATACCACTGAATGGTATGTATTTTTGTTTATTGTTCAGTTATTTGACAAACACTTGGAATGTTAATGTTGATACGAGTCGCAGGGTTTTCGGATTTGCAATGATTTAATGTTCCAAAAGCATCTCCCTTAAACAACAAAGATGCTTTTTTGCACTCCATTCCAAAAAAGTATATATTTCCAGGTGTATAACATACATTTGTATGTATTTTTCTGTGTTTTAACAAACACTGATTTTCTTATTGTTTAATATTGTACAATATTCTGTTTTCTGCACTATTTTCTTAATTGTCCACAAAATTTCAATATTTGAATAAAGAAGAGGAAATTGATAATGTGTTTTGATTATCCAATTCATCACTTGATTAAGAAATATAATCGTCAGATAAATTGATTATTAAAATAATTGTTAGTTGCAACCCTTACCTAAAACATCTCATCTCATCTCATTAGCTGCACCGCTTATCCTCAGTAGGGTCGGGGGGTACTGGAGCCCATCCCGGCAATCATCGGGCAGGGGACACCCTGAACTAGTTGCAGGGACAGACAACTCGCTCGCTCAATCACACCTAGGGACAATTTGGACCGGCCAATCCACCTGAAATGCATGTCTTTGGAATGTGGGAGAAAACCGGAGTGCCCGGAGGAAACCCACGCAAGCGCGGGCAGAACATACAAACTCCACACAGTAAGTCCGGTAGCTGGATTTGAACCCACACAGGAGGTTCCCAAGACCTTAGAACTGTACCGCACACGCGCTAACCACTGCCCCGCCGTGCTGGCCTACCTAAAACATATTTTGCAAAAATATTTGACTTATAATTTAGAAACATATAAATCTGGCATGAATCTGGAACATCTTTTCTTGTTGAGGATTTTTTTAACAATGAAAATGACTAAAAAAAAACGCGCTGTAGAGAAGGTTCCACGGTACCTGAAAACAATACTGTAGTACTGGACCACCCCCTGCTGGTGAAAGACTGAACATAGTCACTTGTGTGGTCTTGTTTACGCTCACAGAAACGTTTGGTCTTGTTTTTATTTTATTTTATTTTTGCCATAAAAAAAACATTGATAAGAACAGTGAAAATGAATTAATTAAATAATCAATTGAGATTTAAATGAAATTGTGGAGAATCTTAAATGTTTTTTTGTTGTTTTTTTTGTAAACGTTGGACGAGAACAAGCTGCAAATATCCCAGAGTGCAGTAGTAAACAATTCCAGTCACTGATAAAAAATAATTTAACTCAAAGACCATGTATATGTCTGGAGTTACGGAATTAGAGATAATAGTGGTAGCAAACTTTTGTAAAATTAAAATCTCTACTGATTGTTTTGACATGGATATGGTTATTAGTTAAGCAAATTAAACATGCAATTTTGAAACCATTAACCTACATATGTAATTTATCATTTCCAACAGAGAAATTTCCAAATAAAAGGAAAATAGCAAAAGTGATACCAACATAGAAAAATGGACACAAAAGCATCTCCACAAACCACAGACCGATATCTCTGCTTCCTCGGTTCTCTAAAATATTGGATAACTATAATTGATAGACTAGACAAATTCATAGATAGGCATGCATTAATTAACAAAAGTCGATATGGTTTTAGAGCAAACAGATCAACAACAATGGCCGTTAGTGATGCGGTAGAATAAATTGCCAATAGCATAGTAAAGAAGAGATATGAAGCTGGGCTATTTATTGACTTAAAAAAAGCTTTTGATACCATTTATCATAATATACTAATGAAAAAACTGGACCCACATGGCATCAGGGGAGTGGCATCTGTTGTGGAGTACCACAGGGTTCGGTCCTAGGTCCAAAGCTATTCAATTTATATATTTACGATATATTTAATGTTTCAAAACTATTAAAATTAGTCATATTTGCAGATGACACTAACATTTTTGATTCCAATTATAATTGTACTAATCTAGTAACAAATATTAATAGTGAATTAGTTCACCTAAAAACATGGATGGATATAAACAAATTATCTTTAGATATAAACAAAACTTAAGTGATAATCTTTGGGAATCACAAGGAAAATCCAGACTTGGCGGTGAAAACCGTTGGTGGTTTTTTTGTATTTATTATTATTCAGCCAGTATCAACCATCAACATGATATCTACCGGAAATCATTTTGTCACGCGAAGCTATCGACGTGACTCGTCGCCTTCGATCGGCGCCGGGTTTTTAGACCCAACTGCTGTGTTGGGAGTCATTAGGTGACCAGACCCCCCAATTCCAACCCTTGATGCCGAGCGCCAAGCAAGGAGGCAATGGGTACCAATGTTGTAAGTCTTAGGTATGACTCGGCCGAGGCTTGAACCAGCGACCTCCCAGTCTCGGAGCAGGCGCCCTACCATCTAGGCTACCGAGCTGGTTGCCATAGAAACCGTGTCACAGATTAAATTTTTTGGAGTTACAATAGACAAGTCAATTAAACTGAAAAGACACATACAAACTAAGGTATATAAAAGCATTTGAATTTTTAATAAAGCCAAATTATTTTTAAACTATAATGCATTGTATTTATTTTATTGTTCTCTAGTTTTGCCATATTCAGCGTACTGTGCAGAGGTTTGTAGCAATAAATAAAAAAGCTCGCCCCATACCCTTTTTATACTCCAAAAACGTGCAGTCAGAATTAAACACAAGGTAGGATACTGTGATCAAAATCAATATTATATTTCTGCAGTCCAAATTAATAAAACTATTTGATCTAGTGGAATTTTCCACTTCAGAACTACTATTCAAAGTGAACAATGATGTACTGCCAGAGAACATCCAAAAATTATTCACACAAAAAGAAGGAAGCTATAACTTGAAGGGTGGTAGTAACTTCAAGTTTCAACGTACGTGTCTATATGTTGAGTGAAACTTTGGAAAAAATTACAAGCTGAGCTCAAACAATGTCCAAATATTCAACCGTTCAAATCCAGATTTAAAAAAACAACAACATATCGTCAGAAAGGAAGAAGATGGGGTCTGAATGATATAGCAAATGAATGGTTTAAGCAAATAATACATTTTGTTATTATTATTATTATTAAAAATATTGTGCAGTAATAATTATTATCATAACTTTCAACAACTGTTAATGTTATTATTGTCATTATTATTGGTGTCTAAATGATATTTAGCTACTTTTCCTACTAATTAGTAGCATTATAGAGTTAATTTATGGGTAAAACTTAATAATTAATCTGGTATTGTTATAACTATTTCTATGATGATGATTATTATTATGTTTATAACTGTTGGATGACTATCATTGTATTATTATTAGTATTAACGGTATCCAAAGAATGTCAGTGAGCAGAAGCCTTATACAGTCAATTGAAGGGTCAACCTAATAAATAAGCCTGTTATTGTTATTGTACCGATTATCATGACTATCATTGTACCATAGACAATAGTACAACAGCCAGGAACATACGTTAGATAGTTTTTTGATTGTTTTTGTCATTTATTTAACATATTGTCTGTTTAAACAACTTTGTTTTCTTTCTGAATAAAAAGTGAGAGTGTAGACTCACCAGTTTGGTACCAGCCGGCGAAACCCCTTCCGCCTCTCTCGCCTCTCTCGCCACGTCGGCAGGCGGACTAGCCCTCAAGCCAAAGAGTAACAACTAGTGGCAAGAAAGTTCCCAAAACCTTCCTCAACGATCGTAGCAAAGAGTATAACCGTTCAAGATAATCTAGAATAAACTCTGTGTCTAAAGCCTATTACTGGGCTTGCGTACATTTTGCACGTTTTGTGTGTAATTATTTCGGGATAATGAAACAATAACATCTCGTCAATAAAGTAAAGTTTGGATGTCTGTGGGCGTTTTTTGATCGCACTTTTTAATGGAATATTTTCAAACAAAAATTTTAACAAAATGATAAATACGTATCTGTTAATCTGCTACATTCTAATGTAAAATATAATGATTGATACATTTTGGTTTGCGGTTTTTCAGTGATTTGACTTTGACCCCACAGGAGGGTAATACAACGTAAGAAAGGGATAAAATCGTCCAGTCCTGTGCAACTTCGTTGGGCTGATTCTTATCTAGAATGGAAGGGCTCTCCGGTTCGAATCCCGGTTAAACTCACTGTATATAGTTGAAATCCAGGTGTAACCCAGTATATATCCCTCAGGCACCAGGTACCTATTATGAAATGACACCTAACCACTCCTGAAACCGACTGTCCAGTTAAGTATGACTAAGCCACTTGTAGCACAGCTTTTAATAACTAGAATACATTGATATCTGTTGGAATTTAAATATGTTTTCAGTCATTTCTAACTTCATATAATCATATTTAAATCATCTCATCTCATCTCATCAGCCGTACCGCTTATCCTCATTAGGGTCGCGGGGGGGCTGGAGCCCATCCCAGCCATCTGGGCAGGGGACACCCTGAACTGGTTGCCAGCCAATCATATAATCAGTAATTACATTGGGACAAGCTAGCTAAAAGAGTACAACAAAATAACTAGTTCGTTTTTTTTAATCAGGCTAGATAGCTAGAATAGAGGCCAAAATTTAGCTTGATAACGAGCAAAAAATATCATAGCTCGGTAGCCTAGATGGTAGGGCGCCCGCTCTGAGACTGGGAGGTCGCTGGTTTGGTCGAGTCATACCTAAGACTTACAACATTGGTACTCATTGCCTTCACTCAGCATTAAGGGTTGGATCTGGTGGGTTTGGTCACCTAACGACTAAAACGGATGCTCCCTGTTTGGCTGTGGCTGCATCAGCTCGCTACAGTTTAACTGTACGGGTCAGGTATATCGACATTTCGTTCTGTGTGCATGTTTACAAAGAATGACAATAAAAGTAAATTCTATTCTTCTTCTATATTTTAGCAAGATACAATGCAAAAAAGCTAGCTAGGTTGCTTGCTAAAGAGCCAAAAGGTTATGAAGGTAGCTAGCTACAAAGCTAAAAATGTAGCTGAATACCTAGCTAAAAAAAACACAATTTTTTTGCTCATTTGCTGAATAGAACCCATAAATTTGTATTTAGTTTGCTGTATCTTCTTTAAAAACATCAATAAAAATGCCAATAAATACATTTGTTGAATACATGAATAAATTCTCATACCATTCTTATTGCTTAAAAATAATGATCAATACTTGAAAGCCTGTAAACCAGGGCTGTAGCCCCGCAAATGCACATAACACACAATGTTTAAGGCATCAAGTGCCCAGGAGGGCACCAAAAGAAATCAGGGTCATGAAAAAAAAGTGTAAAGTTGTTAAAGTGTTAATAATATGCGCTAATATGGTTAAACAATACAAAAGCAGCATAAATGAAATTTCCTGAGAAAAGGGGTGAATCTGCTTTGTGGCCCAGCCTATCTCCAGTCTCATGGTGCTCCCCTCCACTCCCAGTTGTATGTTAGGTTATGCCTCATTCGCAATTTTGTGAACAACTGTGCGAACATGGCCTCGAAACGGCAACAAGAGTCCGGAGCGGAGAAAAGAAAAAACAAGAAGAATCTAGATGAAGTTCATGCATCGCTTGCCGGTAGTCAATATCAAAATGACAAAGGTCATTATTGTGCTGTATTTCCACACACACTTGCCGCACTGTTTTAAAGGGCGCACTCTCCTTCGTGTGAAATATTCTTCGTCGGTTCGTATTGAGGACTATATATATATAATATATATATATATATATATATATATATATATATATAAATTTATATATATACGGCTCCTCCCTTTCCATGGGAGGAGCCGGCACACCAGCTTGCGGAAAAGACATGGGCAGAGAGAAGAAGGCTGAGAACTTCAGAGGAGGCTTGACAGAGACTCGTGTAACAGAGTTGAAATTTGATTGTTTTGAATGTTTTTTTGAATTCCCACAAAATCTGTGTTTTTGTTGTATTACTGTTAATATACCGGTACCTCATTCAGTTGTTAAGTCATGGGCGTCTGCGACTGTTTTTTTCGTTTGGCACTTTATGGGCTTCAGCGCTTGCCGTAGCTTAAGTGAATTTGTAAGCGCTGAAGGTAAGATGTGCCCAATATCTGTTGGATAAAAAAATGCATATTTTGCTAGACATATGAGCTGCTTTCGCAAATTATTTTTGTATATAAAGATATATAAGTTGTGCTAAATGATGTATATTAAAAAAAGCACTAAATAAGAAGTAAAGCAATACAGCTTGAAATGAAGATGCAACGTGTTTTGATGCAAACACGCCACGAGGTGCGGCCTGTTGAGTGATGACCCGTTCTTTTGTATCCTTAATATTTTAGATAATTGCAGTCGTGAACAGAGGCCCCTGACTTTTGTATTGTTTTGTTTACTGAATGCAGGTACGTGGGAAAGTTATGTTCATTGTTATTATCGAAGTTTCATTATTAATGTGCTCGCATGTTGTCTGCTTGCCGTAGCTTAAGTGAATTTGTAAGCGCTGAAGATAATTGCAGTCATGAACAGAGGCCCCTGACTTTTGTATTGTTTTGTTTACTGAATGCAGGCAATAAACCCAGAGATTGTGAAACCTTGTGTCGTGCATGAAAGAGGGTCGCTACACTCGAGCAACACTAATTCGGCTAATTCGGCCATATTCGATGGAGTTCACTTAGTTAAATTGTTTAAGAAATTAAATCTGCCCCCGTGTAGAAATGCCGGTCTCTTGTTCATCTTTTCCATCAAGAAACGAGCGCGATTGTTAGGTGAACGTAGGTTGTGTTTGGTTAATGGAGTCAGATAACTAATTAGAACAATTTGGTAAACGGTACATTTTAATATTTAAAACTTAACACTATCTATAAAAAAGTCCTAAAGGCAGTTTGGGTGCCAAAAGATCCGACTCTTCTCAGTGAGCTGAGTCGGAAGAGCCGCTTCTCGAAAAAGAGCTGGAATTCCCATGACTAGTCTGTCAAACCAGTCTTCTTGAATGCAACAGTAAGGGGGAGCAACGCTTCACATGACAACTCGAATTAGGACTGAAGCAAAGTTTTCTTCATTTACATGTGTGGTTTATCGAGTCAGACTGCCAGTAAACATAGCAAAGGAAATCATTTCAAGCATTTTCCAAAGACTTCAACCAAAATTCAAGCATTTTACTGACTTTGAAAACACAACCTTAAAATTCTAGCATTTTTCCCGTACATACCCTGTACATAAATCACATACTGAGGCCCAGGACAGAAACGACCACCATTCTGAAAATATTACGTTTATTGAGTGGTTTGAATAATTCGTTTTCAAAAGAATAATGGGAAATTTGCAAACAAATCTGTACAGCTCCGTTCACAGTTTAACACTTCCCTTTGAATTAACGACATAGATTAAAAGGTTCATAATGGACACATTACACAAATGTTTAATATCTCTGATTATTACAGGTATCAAAATCATGCTTAATAATAATTAAAAGAAACAGTAACTGCCCTTTCAGTCTAAGAAATTACAAAATATATATGAATAGATATATATATATATATATATATATATATATATATATATATATATATATATATTACAATTTACATATGGAGACAAACAAAATTGAGAAAATGCTAATCTGTTAAGCTGCTACATTCGGGTAGTTTGTGAGGAAATAAATGTTTGATTTTCGGGAATGCTGATTTTTGACTCTGTAAAGTGCACGCATGCGTAGAACCATCAAAACACACACACACACACACACACACACACACACACACACACACACACACACACACACACACACACACACACACACAGACAACTGATTTTTCTCTTTGATCTCGTGGGGCTGTAACAAGAAATAAGATTAGGATGGAACATTGAAATAGTGAAGGAAACAAGCTTCAATTGCATCAAATAGTTTTTTTTCCTATTCATAAAGAAATATAGTAGACCCCCGGGGTTACGGCGTCACCACCTTAAAGGTGGGGTGCATCATTTGAAAACGTCTGCAATCATAATTTTAAGCCAGGCAGCAGAGTTACACATGTTTTGCGTGTCTCTTGGACACGTTTGAATATATTCTTCTTTTTCATCTTTTTGAGGGTTTATTCTGCCCTGAAAAGGCCTAATTAAATTAAAATAAAAGTAGACAGGTGCGATAAAAAAATAAAGAATAAGGGCTCTTTGAACTCAGTTAGGCATTTTTAATGCATTCGTAATAAAAAAATATTTAACTTTCAACTTTTTAAGGAGACCTTATAGTACACAACCTACTGTTGAGATGTTTTCACGTTACGGTGTGAAATAAGTTTTTTCAGCCCCACTATACGGCATCTACTGCAGATTCTTAAACAAAATTGTCCAAAAACGTGTTAATATTCATGCATAAACCGGTGAGAAATTAGTTTCTGAAAGGCCCGTTTGCTGTTGGTCCACAATATGTAAAATGCTTTTTCACATGACGGCATCATGAAAATGCAGATATATTGGACGCTCCCTCCACAATGTCTTTTTTCCTCTTTGTTGAGTTAAACATCTCTTTGTAACAAATTTTAATTTTTTAGGCAATGCATTATTTTTTTTTTCATTCAGTTTGGAAAGTGTGATTCTTAGAGACATTGGGAGTATGATACAAAAATACAGTATTGAATTTATTAGCTTTAGGTCCCAAGACCTTCAGTGATGGCAAAGGGAGAAATGGATACATGATAACCATGGAAACGAAACTTGAGATAAGAAATGGGAAGAAGGCACACTTATCGTTAAACACACTAAGTTAACCAATTGCCAATCGGGACAATTATTACAAATAAAGAAGTGATTCAAATGACAAAGTCTTCTAACATCATGACAATCCTCGCAAGTAGAGGTTTTAAAATTAATTTTAATCTGAATCTGCCGTCTACTCCGCCTCTGTATCCACCCTTTAACCCCACTTTTTCAGCTTGAATCATGTGACGCCAAAGGTAAATCATATTTCATATTTCCTTTACATTTATATATATATTTATGTATTCACTATTCATTTGATTATATCAATGTGTATGTTACTTCCTTTATACTATTTTGTTGCTTACGTTTAATCTGTATATACAATTTAACATTAGTTCATTACAATGGGTCTCAATACCTCGCCATTAGACAATTTCACTTCACTATCAGAATAGATTAATGTCATATCCCAGGGGTCTACTTTATAATTTTTTATGGTTTAAAAAATGGGAATTTCGTCTTCAACGAAACAATAATGCCCCACATGCAACGAATTTCACAATAAAAACTAACAAAAATATTGTTTTAGTGCACTTTTTGCTGTATTGTGTTCCTCTAAAGGTGCATTGCAGAGGTGTCAACTTAAAGGGGCAGTTTGTGAACAAAAAAGCGACAACCTGTGGAACAGCTCACCGTTTGCTGGTTATTTAAGGCAACGGCACATAGTGTCGACTTATATGTAAAGTTAGTTTGTGGGGCATAAATGGAAGGAAAACAATTTGATCATTTCTTCCACAACTTTGAAATCATGTTAAGGTCCATGCAATTGCACAGTGCTACAAACCATGACGTGAACCCTTTTGGAATTTCTCACATTTCTGCATTAAATCACCATCAAATGTGATTTTGTCAACCATCCAAATATTTATATGTTTCCATATTTCAATGAGGGTGAGGAATAAGTAGCTGAACTTCTGCTTAAGGAGACTCTTCTTTCATCAAACAATGAAAGTCAGGTGAGATCCCAATCACTAATGAGCGTCTTAAATCGGCTCTGCCCACTATAAAAGACACCCGGTAAGATTCAGAATTAAGGGCTAACATACTTTTTCATTCAGCTGTCAAAGCATTGGCTTTGATAAACTGCAAAAATCATATTTTTTTACTTGTTAGAGTGGCATTTGAGTGCCCTCTTGTTCTTAACATGTTAAATGTTTGCCGCTAAAACTATTTTCAGTGGTGAAACCAAATGTCAAATTATTCATTTATGTTTTATGAAATAAATTTGTTTAATTCAAATGTATTCATTTTTTATGAAACCTAGCTCTTAAATGTAGCTTTAATTCCATGCGCCTTACAGTCTAGTGCACCTTATTTATGAAAAATATTTCACAAAAAGACAATTTTTTAGGGTAATCCGGTGCTCTGTTTATACCTGACAATACAGTAGATAAAATTGGAAATGCAAAGTTACAATTAAAAGATACTGCATACGGTAACTGTTCTGCCGTTAAAAAACTTATAGATTAGTCATCAAGAGCCCTCTTGAGATTAACATGAAATGTTTGTTGTTAAAATTAATTTTAGTGGTGAAACCAAATGTTAATTTATGTTGTATGAAATAAATTATTTTAATAGAAATGTGTATAGTTGTTATGCAACCTAACTCTCACTGTAGCTTTAATTACATGCACCTTATATATTACAATATATATATATATATATATACTATTTATATATTAACTATTTAGTTGGGACTGCGCCTTATAATCCGATCCGCCGTGTAGTAGAGGAAATGGGATAATCATTGCTAAGGACGAAATGGTCAAAATGTTTTCAGTTCGTGAGTGTGTGTGTGTGCGCGCGCGCGTTTCATAAGGCCACAGGGGGGCAGCACTCTCAAACCAGCTGAGACACTGCATTCCCGTTTTCCCTATTGAGCAAAAAGGCAACAAGCGGTGAATGATTCCGAGGTTTGTATCAGTAGGATACTAGCCATATTCGGGTTTTAAAAACAAAAACCTCAAAGCATAGTCCAGTCCACACATTGAAGTCCAAAATGTACACCCCCCAAAGTCCAAGTGGTACAGTCCGATGTTGATGGAGTTGCTAAAGTTTCACACTAGCAAGTGTCGTTTCTTGTGCAAGGCCAAATGATCAGAGCGGGAGAAGCTGCGCTCGCAGTCGGGACACTGGAAAGGTTTGACTCCTGTGTGCTTGCGAAAGTGACGGGTCAACTCGTCCGAGCGGGCGAATTTCCACGTGCAGCCTTCCCACATGCACTTATACGGTTTCTCACCTGCGCACACACAAACTGACATGTGAAAATTCATTTTTTTTACGGGTTTTATGGACCATATTATTTCTATAGAGTAAGGAGGAGAAGAATAGGAATAAACAAATAAATCCACAAATACAGAACTTTCTTCCTTTCAACATACATTATAAAGAAAATCTGACAATTTAGCCCATTTTAAGCATCGTAGACCCCGGGATACAGCGTCCCCGGAATAAGGCGTCTAAGTTTGCGGCATTTTTGCTTTACAGTGCGGAATACAATGTTTTATCGCCCCCTTTTAACGGCATTTACCCAATGAATGAAAATATGCAACAAATGATTTTACAGGCCCAGAAGTTTACAAAATTCAGACTTTGCAGAGTTGGTGCGTATGACACGTCACATTTTTAAGACACCTGCCCTGCCATTCGTCAAAGTCAAAGAAAATTCTATTCTGCTTTTGGTAAGCATCACGGCATAGGCATCATGGCATAATGAAAATTCAGATACGCTGTTGACTGAACAACTTCCCACAGTGCATTATTATTTTTTCATTCAGTTCTTAAATTTGTGTGCTTCGTAGAGACATTGCGAGTACAATACAAAAATACAGTATTTTGATTTATTAGCTATAGGTCCCAAGACCTACAGTGATGTTAAAGGTAGAAGTGAGGAAAACAATGGTAACAAAGCTTGACATTATAAACAAATAACAAGGCACACGGAATGTACCGTATTTTCCGCACTATAAGGCGCACCTAAAAGTCTTAATTTTTTTCAAAAGCTGACCATGCGCCTTATAATACAGTGCGCATTATTTATGGATCAATATTAAATCGCAAAGTCTTCAAACTAACTTGCAGCCGCCGACTAGATTTTCCCCCGAACGCCAAGTAGTCCGCGGTGTATGCTGGGACTTATTTACCGGCGTTTCATTGGCTAACCAATGTGTCAATCATCATTTGAATCGATCACTATTGGCTAAAGTTATTCGGAGGTCAAGGGGCGGATCCTTTTTATCATTTACAGGCTGGTATTGCCTTAAACTGTAAAACAAAACCTGCAATTGGCCGAAAAAGATGTGTCAATCATCAGTTGAATCGATCACTATTGGCTAAAGTTATTCGGAGGTCAAGGGGCAGATCCTTTTAATCATTTACAGGCTGGCATTGGCTGAAGCGGCAAAACAAAGCCTGCAATTGGCCGAAAAAGATAAATGAGTATAGCACGTGGTTTGACGGCATACAGAAAGCATTTTTTTACTTTTCTGTATTTGTAAATATTTTATTCTCCTGGATTTACTAAACTCACGGATATAAGAGGACCACGGCTGCACATTATTATGAACACAACGACTTCGGTGAGCTACCCTGGCTATATACAGTGCATCCGGAAAGTAATCACAGTGCTTCACTTTTTCCACATTTTGTTATGTTACCGCCTCATTCCAAATTGTATTAATTTAATCTCTTATCTCAAAATTCTACACAAAATACTCCATTGTGACAATGTGAAAAAGTTTTTTTTTTTTTAACTTTTTTTGAATTTATCAAAAATAGAAAACTAAGAAATCACATTTACATAAGTATTCACAACCTTTGCTTAATACTTTGTTGATCCACCTTTGGCAGCAAATACAGCCTCAAGTCTTTTTGAATATGATCCCACAAGTTTAGCACACTTATCTTTAGGCAGTTTTGCCCATTCTTCTTTGCAATAAGTCTCAAGCTCAATCAGGTTGGATGGGAGACGTTTGTGCACAGCCATTTTCAGACCTCTCCAGAGATGTTTGATCGGATTCAAGTCTGGACTCTGGCTGGGACACTCCAGGACATTCACGGAGTGGTTCTGAAGCCAATCTTTTGAAATCTTGGCTATGTGCTTTGGGTCGTTGTCCTGCTGAAAAATGAACCTTCGCCCCAGCCTGAGGTCAAGAGCGCTCTGGAGCAGGTTTTTATCCAGGATATCTCTATATATTGCTGCATTCATTTTTCCTTCTATCCTGACTACTCTGCCAGTTCCTGCTGCTGAAAAACATCCCCACAGCATGATGCTGCCACCACCATGCTTCACTGTAGGGATGGTATTGGCCTGGTGATGAGCTGTGGCTGGTTTCCTCCAAACATGGCGCCTGGCATTCACACCAAAGAGTTCAATCTTTGTCTCAACAGACCAGAGAATTTTGTTTCTCATGGTCTGAGAGTCATCCAGGTGCTTTTTGGCAAATTCCAGACGGGCTTCCATGTTCCTTTTACTAAGGAGTGTCTTTCGTCTGGCCACTCTACCATACAGGCCTGATTGGTGGATTGCTGCAGATATGGTTGTCCTTCTGGAAGGCTCTCCTCTCTCCACAGCGGAACGCTGGAGCTCTGACAGAGTGACCATCGGGTTCTTGGTCACCTCCCTGACTAAGGCCCTTCTTCCCCGATCGCTCAGTTTAGAAGGCCGGCCAGCTCTAGGAAGAGTCCTGGTGGTTCCAAATGTCTTCCATTTACGAATAATGGAGGCCACTGTGCTCATTGGGACCTTCAAAGCAGCAGAAATTTTTCTGTATCCTTCCCCAGATTTGTGCCTCAAGACAATCCTGTCTCGCAGGTCTACAGACAGTTCTTTTGACTTCATGCTTGGTGTTTGTGCTCTGACATGCACACTCAACTGTGGGACCTTATATAGACAGGTGTGTGCCTTTCCAAATCATGTCCAATCAACTGAATTCACTGCAGGTGGACTCCATTTAAGCTGTAGAAAGATCTCAAGGATGATCAGTGGAAAAAAGATGCACCTGAGCTCAATTTTGAGCTTCATGGCAAAGGCTGTGAATACTTATGTAAATGTGATTTCTTAGTTTTCTATTTTTAATTAATTCAAAAAAAGTAAAAAAAAAACTTTTTCACATTGTCATAATGGAGTATTTTGTGTAGAATAAATACAATTTGGAATGAGGCTGTAACATAACAAAATGTGGAAAAAGTAAAGCGCTGTGAATACTTTCCGGATAAACTGTATTTTCCCAGTATCTTGTTTCAGACTGAACTCGATGTTTCTGTGATAAGCGGTGCAGATAATGGATGGAATGGATGTCTATTTTTAAATTAAACTCAATTCCAAGTGTTTATTGTCATATGCACAGTTAAGTTGCGAGCGAAAAAGAAAATAGAAACTAAGGAATGGTTGGCATTTCTTGAATCCCAAGACTTTAACGTTCTGAATGATATTTGAAACGATGCATTTGAGTGACATCGTACGGACACCGCATCCGCACGTGTCTACGACACGTATTTGCTTCTTTGCAAGATTTGGGAATGTTAAGGGGGTAATAAGTTTGACTGAATCACCTGACTGTTTTGTCGACGTTCCCATTGTAGCGCCTTATAATTCGGTGCGCCTTATCTATGGAAGATATAGGACCAGAAACTATTTTTGGGGGGTGCGCCCTATAACCCGGTGCGCCCTATAGTGCGGAAAATACGGTACCTCTCTAAATTGCATGGCTGTAATCTATCGACAATCTTGACTTTATTAGAAATTCGAAGGTGATTGAAGCAAGGACATTAACCAAGGACATGACAATCCTTGCAAGTGGAAGTTTTAAAATAATGACTAATCTGCCGACTCCTCACCCCTCTGCCTCCACCCACTAACTCCACTGTACCAGGTCAAGTCATGTCTCACCAAAGGTAAATTAAATCTCATATTTCCATTACAAAATAAACTGAAACGTTATAGAACAGGGGTCAGGAACATATGGCCTGCAAGCAGGTATATTTGGCTTGGAGATAAAAGTCAAGTGTTGCACAATTCTCAGTGGAGTTCTAACGTTGGGTGATTAGATCCCAATTTTGGTACATGCGAAGCATCACCGAGGCAAGTGAAGTCATGTTTATTTTTATAGCCCTTAATCACATGAAGTGTGTATATGTATATGTATATATATATATATATATATATATATATACATATATATATACATATACATATATCTCATCTCATTAACTGCACCGCTTATCCTCAGTAGGGTCGCGGGATATATATATATATATATATATATATATATATATATATATATATATAGTTTATAGATAATGGGTCTCTCTCTTAAGAAAAAATCTAAATATGTTTGCTTTTATGGCTCTTTGGGTCATATGGTTCCCAACCCCTGTTACAGACGCACAGTTAGAGAAGTAGCAGAGGGACGGTTAAGCCAATCAGAATGCAGAACAATGCACTATGCAAGTGAAGTAGCCAGAACGTGAAAAGTGAAACGTGTTATAATGAGGGTTCACTGCATCGTGATTTAAACCATGTAACATAATTTATAATTTCTGAATTGATTATTAAATGGGTGTATGATGTAAAACGTGATAATGAGTTTATAGAACATGTTAAAAGTTTTTTTTAGCGGGCTGCGTCACAAAAGCTTACCGGTGTGCGTCCTGCGGTGCGCTTTGAGGTGTGAACTTTTGGTGTAGACTTTGTTGCAACCGGAAAAATCACAGCGATGGATTCTTCGTTTCTTCAGCGTGTCCGGAGAATCAGCAGGAAGAGGATGCTGAGAGGCCGAATGGACGATCACTGAAGGGATGTTGCCCCTAAAAAACACCCAATGTAGTTAATACTTATAGAGCATATACACATAACCTATTCATATAGGCAAAACTCCTAAAGTTAGACAATTTGATTAGATATTAACCCTCGTTATTAAGACATATGATTTTTTAACCCTCGTTATTAAGACATGTGATTTTTAGCTCTTGAGTAAATCACAAATACACTTGTAGATCTGAAGAATACATGTGTAAATATATTTTAGCATGACCCGTAGGGGGTGATGACGCTTCATAAGACGATGCCGTACAAACCAACGCCAGCTGCTGTTAATAACAAAGAAATAAATGCAATGGAAAAGCGAAGCCGCCAGAGAGCAAAGTCGGCATCATTTTAAGCAGACTTGTTTATTTTTCCTTCATTTAATGCGTGGTCTATCGAGTCAGATTTGTTGAGAACACGGCAAGCACTTGTCAAACCTTGAAAACACAACATTAAAATGTAAGCATTTTCAATTAGGTCAAGTACCCATACGAACCCTGCTCCACATCTTCAAGAGAAATTAAAAAGCAATTCAAGGTTATATTAATGAATCATACTTGAAATGCCAAGTGATTTTGACCTTTCATGTACAAATTCTTATTGTTCACATTCAAACCTGGTTGAATAAAAAAATATCAAAACATACAAACAGAGAAACAAATACCTATATACATACATTCATCAAAATTGTTTTAGTCTAATTTGGTGTGTGATATTATGTTGAATCAAATGGTGTGATGAGAAAATATAATCCTGCATTTATTATCCGACTTCATATTAACTGTTCATTATAATTTTCTTCTGTGACCGGGTGGCAACCAGTTCAGGGTCTCCCCTGCCCACTGCCCGAAGATGGCTGGTATGGGCTCCAGCACCCCCGCGACCCTACCAAGGATAAGAGGAGCAGATAATGGATGGATATAATTTTCTTTTCTTTGAATAATGATAAGATGTGATTCATTAGACATATAATACCTTGCAATGGTAACTGTTTACATGATCTGATTAAAGTGAAATGTTTTTTTTTGGTCCAGTTTTTTTCCTGTCAAACCCCAAATGCCCTCTGCCCCAAGAACCATCCCCCCCCCCCCCCCCCCCGTTCTGTTTTCTCAAGGGTAAATTAATGTTGATGATTATGAATGAATTGCAACCTTGTATTTGATTAAGAGAGGGAGGGGAAAAAAATCAAGCAATCAATTACTTTTTAGCCAGTAGAAGGCGTTGTGATTACATGTGCGTGACTACAACCTCCTTTGCAGAATGTTGAAATGACAGAACAGTTATTTGGCAGCCAGCGAAGCTTCAGTAGATATTGCCTGACTAACAGGAAGTCAGAAAAAAGAAAAAGAAAAATAGCTCCAGCTTTTTCCAGTTAACCACACCTTTGGTTTTATTTCATCATACTTTGTTTAAAAATAGGTGAAGTACAGAGCACGAGTCCAATAAATGAAGTTGACTAATGAGCCCTTAGTTTGGCAGGTAAAACTATTTTAATTATGGCCATGATTACTTTAGATAATTTTTAAGATCAAATGTTTTAATGTGGCTTCTATGTGACCTCCATTTTATCTTTTACCTAAGTCGATCTTAAGTGCCATGCCATGTCTTTTTATTAACTTAAAAAAAAACATGTTTTGAATTTAGCATTTTTTTCCTTTTTTTTTCATGAAAGCTTTAATTTTATTCTACTTTGTTTTTAGAATAATACAAACACTACTACTACATCAGCAGTTGAGAGAGTAAGTTTATTTTTTAAAAGTTATGTCAAAGTTAAAGCTGAAACGCTTCTCTGCATTGATGGACGTTCCTTGTTGCTAGCTGTCTGTTTAGCTCCATAATTCCTGTTTACAAATAAACTGCCGAGTACAATTATTTTTTATAGGCTGCTAGCCTTTGAACTTTTGATTGACAAATTTTCAGCCTAGAGCAGCCTTTGTTTGACGATCCACAGCGCGCATTAGCTTACACGGGCCTCTATTGATAAAAAAAGATTAACGCCTCCTTTATCCATGAATAACTTCAGCCAGCAGTGACCGATTCAAATAATGATTGACAAATTGGTTAGCCAATGAAATTCTGAATAAATGGATATGAAGATGTCCCTGTTGTATTTAAATCAGACCCTGAAATAAGATATATATATATATATATAGATATATAGATATATAGATAGATAGATAGATAGATAGATAGATAGATAGATAGATAGATAGATAGATAGATAGATAGATAGATAGATAGATAGATAGATAGATAGATAGATAGATAGATAGATAGATAGATAGATAGATAGATAGAGAGAGAGAGAGAGAGAGAGAGAGAGAGAGAGAGAGAGAGAGAGAGAGAGAGAGAGAGAGATACTTTATTTATCCCTGTAGGGAAAAAAAATACACTTCCAGCAGTATCCTTGAGTTGAAAATAAAATAATAAAGTAAAAGAAATAGAATGTGTCATAATAGTTTGTAATAATAGTTTGCAATAGTCTTTGATCTGTGCAGCCCTTTGAGACTCTTGTGATTAAGGGCTATACAAAATAAGCATGACTTGACTTGACTGACTTGAATACATAAATACCCAATATAACGTGTTGAGTGTAAAATATATAAAGATATAAATAAGTCTGTGTAATGCCACCAGTGATTCATTTTTACGCGCAAATTTCCACAATAGTGATAGGAAAGCGCAGAGAATTCAACCGCTTACAACTTTTACAAAATGTCTAAAAAAATTGCCAAAGTAAGATAGGTATTTACAGAGGTTTTAGAGTTGCAAACTGGTTGTCTCCAAATGGCTACTTTTGGAAACGCCAAAACTTAATATTAGAAAAATGTGTAAAATACAATGTTTAGTTTTTCAGATTGTGATCCAATTTGACAAGGTACCAGGTAAGGCTTCGAGCTATTGTCTGACCTGTTTTCCAGCTAAGAGGACCATGCTACACTCATCTGCAAGCATTTAATGGCAAAAGAAGATCAGGCAAGAAGTAAAATCTTCCAATTCTTCTATTTCTGTGGTGTAACTCAGATTACTGTTAGTAGCACTTTCAGTGATTATTTGAGGTTGGGACACAACCTCAGAGTCTTAAATTTCAAAAGAAACCAAAACCATCCATATTCTCCAGTTGGTTCAAGAACAGCATTCAATTTACTTTGGCTATGTCTTGGATTGGGATTTCAGGCGAAGGAATTAATTTTTTTTTTTTAGTTAGGTTGCTCAGGAGTAGTTAATAAGCTAATGTCTCATAATTTTGGTTCATTTAAAAAAAGAAAAAAATAGATGCAATTTTAACTTAAATTCAAAATTTGAAGAAACGTCCTCTCTACATTAACACTCCTGTGTGCAGTTGCATGTGTTCATACATGCATGTATATGTGCACAACAGTGTGATGAAGCGACAGTTAAAAAGCAGACACGGGGTGTTGAAATACGAATCTTTCACATCGGTCCACTGCAAAGGAATGCACAGTTAACCAGACACAAGCACAAACACACGCACTCATCCCAGGAACAACCTGACCTATATTTCACATACGTGTTGTTGACTAGGCTTAGAGGACTTTGGAGAGGCCGGGCCAGATCGGCCACGCCCGCCATGACCCTACCACGCTCGTCTGTGCACCAGAAAGCACAACGCTAATCTAGTTGGAGTTTTAAATTATGTTTGTCCTGTGTGGTTATAGGAAATGGATGTATATCAACAATTTGCAAACAGTTTTCTATAAAGAAGGGCATTATGTTGTTTAATCTCCCATGAAGGTCAAAAGTGTTTTTTCTTACCCCCAAAGAGTTATGGACTGATGGACTGTGTTTGTGTAGACTGTGTAAAACGATACATGCCGTAAAGCCAAGTCATGTTGATTTGTACTGCTTCGCCCTTAATCACCAAAAGTCTCATAGGGCTGCACAGACTACCATTACTCATCCCTTGACCTGAAACCTACATGAGGGCAAGGAAAAACTCAAAAACCTCAGATTGAGGAAAATGAAGAAACTTTGAAAAGGGGCCGCAATAAGAGGTGTAATCCCCCTTCCAGGATGACCAATGGATGTTGCAAGGACATCAACAGACAATATACAGACATCATTAACATTACATATGAAATAAAATAAAAATAATTACACTTAAAATGAGCTACATTTCCTGCAAAAAACTTGTGACTCTAGCTATGATAAACATTGCATTTGCCTAATGTAGTTTTTCAGCAGTATTGGCATATTTACTTGTATTAATTATTTTATTTGAATGGCAACATTTTTATCTTCATTACGATTTTTGAGAAGGGACTGCACAATACACAAAGAGGTAAGTATTAGTTTCAGGAGCGAGCAGCAGCAAGTCAACTGCAGGAGAGAGAGTGGGAAAGGTGAGAGGAGAGAGAGTGGGAAAGGTGAGATGGCACAACATTCATTTGGACAGGTAACTTAAAATTAGTTTTACCTGGTTATATCAGTATCAGAAATTATTTTCCCCCTATTTTATTAACACTCCACTTATTGAAACATGAATATTTTGTTTGTTTGTTTGTTTGTACATGATTCAATTGTTTGTTTGTTTGTACATGATTCAAATTGAATCTTTTCTTCCGGCGCCGTCACGAATGGCAGCCACTCCAGCAGCTCCCGTGTTATTTTCGATTGTTCTCGATTGTTCTCAGCTCAGGGATGCTGCTGGAAATGTGAATTTCCCGTCAGGGATGAACAAAGTATCTATCTATCTATCTATCTATTAAAGGGGGGACGAAAGGATGAAGAATGAAAAAAGATGTAAGTGAACGAAAGTCCGAGGAACGAGGACAAAAGGAAGCAGAATTGACATGGGGCGGGCAGATGACAAGCACTTGAGAAAACACAGGAAACAAAAATGAGGCCGAGGAGAGGGGCTGTTACGAAAGAGGGAACAGGAAGTGGAAAAGTGGTGATTATGAGATTTAGATCATTTTGAAATATTTTACATTCATCATAATACATTTAAAAACACATTTAATCATTCAGTGCTATTTTTCAAAAGCATTGTCCCTGAATGACAAAAGGGTAAAAAAAAAAAAATCTTTGGCACTGCTAATCAGTAAGTATCAAGCCTCTGGAAATGATTTCAGTATGAACAATCACCTTTGTTGACACACTTAGTGCCTTGTTTCGGCTTCCTGTCTTCACCGTATGACACTGTATGGCAGTATGTGGGTAACACTTCACAGCTTCATTCTTTTTAAAAAAGATGACAAAGTCCCTTCGTCATCGTTGAGACAGCGAGAGATGACGTTTTATGAACATTTGCGATCGCGACAACGACCCGAAATATGTGATACCTTCAACCAGAAAAGTCGGGGGCTGAAAAATTCTTGCAAAGTTCATGCATAAGTTCAGTGTTCTTGCAATAAATTACATTGCAAGTAAAGTGCCCTTGTGTTTATGGAAAGCATTGTTTACATATTGGAGGTTTCACAAATATATAAAAGAAAAAGCACCAAAGCGAAAGTTATGCTTGAAATGCATCTTTTAACAAAAAGTTGTTTTTCTCAGATGCTTTTTTGGAAGCGATTTTTTTCAAGAAATTTAGTAATGTTCAACTGTTATTGACTACAGCTGGTTGAAAAATATTCTTTTACAAATGAAAGACGAGCGTTGAAGCTTTCTTTCTAATCCTATTTAGCTACAGAGCTAATTTTTCTGTAGGGCTTCGACAATGAGTCAAAACAGTAAAAATTGGCTGGCAAGGACACTTCCTATTTGAGAGAAACGTCTGTCACTGGATGAGTTTTGAATGCACTATTTCTGTTATTACAAAACATATTAATTAATTAATGTATTTGTCTATAAAATGTATTTGGGTTGTTACACAGTGAATGCATCTTAAGCCATTGTAACCCACACTTAGACCTGATGTACTCCATCATCTAGAACAGGTGTGTCAAACCAACAGCCTTCAGGCCTGGTCCAGCTTGTTGGATTATTTAATCTGGCTCAACATACATTTCTGAGTATGTCAAAAAAGAAGCAATTGCCCAAGTAATTTCTATCATAACGTACGATTTATTTATCTTTTAAAATAGATGCAAACAAAATGCTCTCTCCGGCCGCTAGAGGGCATTGTCGAGCATGTATAGTGTGGTAAATTGGTTCAGATGTAAAACTGAATACAAATAAAATATATTCTTTTTTGCCTTTTTTCCAGGAAAGTAAAAAGAAACTATTTCTTAAATTTTTGGATTGTAAACTAAAATGTCCTCTTCAAACAAAATTGGTTTTCAAAATGATCTACCTGTTAACTCTGCTGAGATCATTTTTGCAACAAGGTAATGCAGCAAAAATTTTGAAACGTTGTCTTATATGGCAGATAAGTATTCTAATTTAGGTCATTTTAAGCACACCTACAACTCGCGCCTAGACTGCAAGGCCACCAAGATTGCAGGTGACCCCTCCCACCCATCTCAAGCCTCTTAGAACCCACTGCTGACAGGGAAAAAAACTGCAGTCTCTCAGAGCCAGAACCAGCAAGCTAAAGGAAAGCTTTTTCCATCAAGCTGTCAGGACTCAGAACTTTCTCCCTGCCCTACCCTCTTCTATCCATCAGGCTTCTGCCGAATAAATGCAAAACTGCTCTATTTAGATTCCAGCTATACTGTGCATTTTTTAAAAAAAAACAACAACATATATTTCTATTTTTTTCAAAAATTCAAACAAAAGAAAACCTGCTGCTATTTGTTTCTGATGATATCGGTTATTTATAATGTGCCCTATGTATTGCATGTTGCATGTGGAAAAGATGAAACTTTGATAAAAAATTTCCGCAGCACACTGCCGACAAAGGCATGATCTTATAGTAAATTATTTACCATGTTTAATTTTTTTTAGGGGCGTTTTATGTTGGTTAGTCACTATTTTAATGCGCATAAAAGAACAAAACAGCTTTCAACTTACTCGTATTCGTGCGGTATCCTGATGACGGAGGACTTTCCATCGCGGCTGCTGTGGTGCTCGTGAATGAGCTCCGGAAGAGGTTCGCTTTTGATGAGGTTGTGCAGGTCATGGCCGTCGCTTCGCCCCTCCGAAAACTTTGATTGAACTGGAAAGAAATAAAAGTGATTGGAAGCCAGCTAGTTATTGTGGTTGTTGGTTATAGCCCCAGTGTGTAATATTCGACAACTAGATGGCACTGTATTGTCTAATGTAAACAAAAAACAGTACCACAGAG
This sequence comes from Urocampus carinirostris, assembly GCF_059441175.1. Lineage (NCBI taxonomy): Eukaryota > Metazoa > Chordata > Actinopteri > Syngnathiformes > Syngnathidae > Urocampus > Urocampus carinirostris. Next base: position 42,452,039 of record NC_142356.1, on the reverse strand, counting down.
CACAGTGTAGCAGCAAGATGACAGACAAACATGGTGGTGACCTTGTGGTGACTATGTAAAAGAAATGGAAATTTCTCGACCTATGATCATTTAAGTAACTTAAAAATATTACTTTAGCGAAATGACGCCTTATCTTCTGAATGTTCATGTCCCAATCGGTAAGAAAAGGTGGTGTAATTTCGCCAAAGTAAATATTTTCAACTTGCTCAAAAGTGATTTCTATACAAGGTGCAAATGCTCAATGCATTACTGTTGTATTACATTTCCCTAAAAGTTGGATACAACATAGTTTTAGTGTCGTTTGCTTGAATTACATATGCTAGGGAAAGTGGGCGGCATTTTTCAACACAATACGGCTAGGTTGAGATTATCAACACAGGCCTAGATCACCCTCTTGCGGTTTTGAGTGAAAATAACATGTGAAATGATGTACCGGTAGTAAAAATGTAAAAGTCAATGATATAATAACGTGTTAATAATTTCACATACAACCAAACCATGAAAAATACTGTGACTTATACTTGAAAAATATGGTATGAAAATGATGACTCACCTGTCTTGTGTTCTCTGCTCCTACGACGAAGAAGCTCCTCATCCGTCCTAAGGGGCGGGCTTACCATGATCGGCTGGTGCAGGTGGAGAGGCGAGGGGTACAGGACGGACAGGGGCACCATTACCGGTGAGACCATTACCCCCGAGCTCTGGATGACGCCTGAACCGGCACCCATTAGGGGAGCCACCATGGCAGGGTACGATAATGAGCCGACGGGCAAAGCGTTAGGGGGCGAAAGACGTGGGGAGGCATCGCAGAAAGGGGACGGGGGCGTGCTGCGAGAAGAAACAGGAGAGGAGGCGGTCGAGTGTCGAGGGGAGGAAGAAGAAGAAGAAGAGGATGACGGACGTTTGCTCAGAGACAAATCCACTGGTTCCAGCTGTCCGTGCGACGGGTTCGCAGCGCCGTGGGACTGGGCCATGGCCTGCATGTGGCTTTGATGGTACAGGTGAGCCGGATGAGGAAAGATGACGCCGTACGGCTCTGGATTCTTCACAAGTGATGAGTAGAAGGACTGGAAAGTATTCAGGAGAATACAATAGTCTCAATTCTCATTAATATCAATGTGGTGCAACTTGTATGAGAGGTTCGAACACCTTTTTCATGGCCAAATTCAAGCACTTTTTAGGGACTTTCAAAGGCGGTTTTCAAATTTCTCCAGTAACATTAAAAGAAAGAATAAAGTGTGACTCATGTATTTTGCTGAAATACAAATATATCTGCAATTTACATATGCAATTTTCCATCTTTATGGAGAGATGATTTATAAATCTTGAGTAAATCACTAATATATCTATCTTTGAGACAAATCTCTTCCCATATAAGTGTTGAGTAAAAAGATCGTAATCTCTAGCTTACATCTTCAGTTGCAAGTTCCTTCTGTTACAGTTTGGACACTGGAAAACGCAACATTCATTTTTTTAGAGCGGCCATACTAAATGTCCTTATCCCTGCACTAATACACATTTCTTAGTGTTCTGTTTAGGTGTAGCATGCACCTGTGCTCTTGGGCTTACCCGTAGGGGTCGGTGACGCTTTATAGGACAATGCCGTACAAACTAATGCCAGGTATAGTTGTTGGAGGGAAGAAGAATAGCATAGGCAGAGAGCATTGTCGGCGTCATATTAAGCGGACTTGTTGAGGAACATGGCAACAATTTCAGGCAAAAACAAGTACTTCACCCAAATTTCAAGCACTTTTCAATCCTTGAAAACACGACATTAAAATTAATGCATTTTCAAGGCTTTAAAGCACTCGCATGAGCCCTGTGTATGCAACAACATTGGACATGGCACTCCGGGAAAAACATTTAAAATAAAAGAGTGTCCGTAAAAAAAAAAAAAAAAGGCTAAAAAATAAATAAAACAATTATACATGAGGCGGCACGACAGCGCAGTGGTTAGCGCATGTGCGACAGTTCTGAGGTCATGAGATCGAACCTTCCTGTGTGGAGTTTGCACGTTCTCCCCGTGCTTGCATGGGTTTCCTCCGGGCAGTCAGGTTTCCTCCCAAATTCCCAAATCATGCATGTCAGGTTAATTTGCCGGTTCAAATTGTCCCGAGGTGTGAATGAGTGAGTAAGTTTTCTGTCTCTATGTGCCATGCTACTGGCTGGCAACTGGTTCAGGGTGTCTCCTGCCCACTGCCCGAAAATAGCAGGGATGGCCTACAGCACCCTCGCGACCCTACTGAGGATAAGAGGTCCAGATAATGGATGGATGGATGGATATTATATGTAATAGTGTGTGTGTGTGTGTATATATATTTATAATGTAGTACTTTGAAACTGGTCCAAGTTATAATACTAGTGCAATGGAATGACAGTACATAATAACAATAGTACTTTTGAGTGCTTTAGCGTGGTGATGGCCCTGGGGAAGAAATTGTCTTTGAGCCTGTTTGTCCTTGTCTCAAGGGACCTGTAGTGTCTACAAGAGGGCAACAAGTCAAAGAGGTGGTACTCGGGGTGAAAAAAGTCCCTTATACCGCAAGGGGGCAATGGTCTTCAGACTGGGCAGAGAGCAACTAATGATTTTCTGGCTGTGTGGATTACTCTCTATATGTTTTTCCTGTCTGCTGCCGTGCTCACAGCATACCACATCATGAGGTCATATGCCAGAATGCTCTCTACTGTGGCTTTGAAGGACACCAGCAGCTTCTGTTTCAGATTGTTCCTCCTGATAACCCTTAGTAAGTGGAGTCGCTGCTGGTGCTTCCCAACCACAGCCCTTGTTTTGACAGACTAGAAGAGGTCTTAAGGGATGTGCACGCACATTAATCTGAAGAGGTGGACCCTTTCCTCGCAGTCCCCCTTGATGTTGATATGACTTGGATTTTGTGGAGTTTAGTATTAGTTTATTTTTTTTAACACAACGTCAGTGTCTCCACCTCCTTCCTGTCAGTCGCTTCCCCATCCCCATCAGAGACGAATATGACCAAGGTGGTCTCGTCAGCAAACTTCACTGATGTGTTCGTTGGATGGGATGGTGCGCAGTCCAAGGTACACAGGGTGAAAAGCATACATCTGGGAACCAGTGCTCAGCATCAGGGTGGAAAAGACATGGTGGCCGAGATTCACAGCCTGCGGGCGGTTGGAGAAAAAGTCCATTATCCAGTGTCAAAGGAAGGAGAAGAGCCCAAGCTGACAAACTCTCTCCACCAGCATCACCGGGATGATGGTATTGAACGCAGGGCTGAAGTCCAGGTAGAGCATCCTGACATAGCTGACGTGTTTCTCAAATGGCTCACCGCAGTATTCAGCAGAATAGAGAACAAAAGAGCAGAGTTGAACATTTCCCCTGGCCAAAACAAGTTTCCACCATCCACAGCCAAGAAATGTCAGCGTGGCTTTTCCGGGGAAAGTGTTGATTAAAACGTGGTATTGAGGCCGACATTTCCATTGTATGGGAATGTCCGCTTTATCGCAGCCTGTTTGTCCAGGAAAAGTCGGAATGTAGGAACCGGGCTGTCTAAACACGTAGCAAGAGCGTTGGTCGCGATGTGGAGGCGACTGCATGGCATTGGAAACATGCTTGGGCATGATGTGAAGACACATAAACACAATTATGTTTTTTTTTTCCCAGGTTGAGACGCTCCATTGACAATGCATTTCCTTACCCTAACTTTAAGCATTACAACCTTATCTCAACCCTAGAAACAAGGTCTCAAAGGGCAAACTTTTATACTTGAGGGGATTGGGTTTAAATTTTGGCATGAGGACAAATTGCAAAAATAAAAAACTGCCGATACAAAGTCTTGATACAATACCTCGGTAAAGCATGAGGAAAAAAGATAATGTAGGTTTATCTACTTTCTCTTGTATTGATTTAGGAATAGATATACATTCAGATATCAACAGATTCATACATGGCGAACTTTCGACATTAAAAAATGGTAGAATTTATTGTGCACTCTATTTTTACTCTATATCTGTTAAAATAGAAACAACAACACGGGCTTGTTTAAAAAAACAAGTGGCAAACTATTACCAAAACCGAAATCTAATTTGATCGTGGAGCTGTTTATTCACACAAAAAGACAATTTTTGTTTGTTGTATAAATTTGAAAAAGGAGGTAGCTCTTAAGCGGTAGCAACTCGGGTTACGGGTAAAAAGCAGTAGTGTTGGTGAATGGTGAGTATTTTGAACTTGTTTAAAATAGACCATTTCATTTCTTTCAATTGGACTTGAAACACTCAAATAAAAATGTATATGCCAAAAATGGCACACTGGCCGTGGTTTGACAACATCAGGACAAAGATATATTATGTTAATTTTAACAGAGGATTTCAGCAAAAAGTGAAACATTATTATTTGTAGGATTTTTATTACCCTTATATATTTACTAATTTTGTTCAACAAAGCAGATAAGAAAGCCCGACGTGCTGTGTCTGTTCTAGATACAGTCGTATGCATAAGTTTGGGCACCCCTGATAATTTTCAAGATTTTCCTTTATAAATCATTGGTTGTTCGGATCAGCAATTTCAGTTGAATATATCAAATGGCAGACAAACACAGTGACATCTGAGAAGTGAAATGAAGTTCATAGGATTTACAGAAAATGTGGAATAATTGCTTAAACAAAAGTAGGCCAGTGCATAAATTTGGGCACCCCAACAGAAAAATTACATCAATATTTAGTAGATCCTCCTTTTGCAGAAATAACAGCCTCTAAACGCTTTCTATTGCTTCCAATGAGGGTCTGGAGTCTGGTTGAAGTTATTTTTGACCATTCTTCTTTACAAAACATCTCCGCTTCAGTCAGATTAGTAGTATTTGAGCAGTGTTTGGGGTTGTTGTCTTGTTTAAGTATCCAGGCCTGGCGCAACTTCAGCTTTGTCACTGATTCTAGAACATTGTTCGCAAGAATCTGCTAATACTAACTGGAATCCATACAACCTTCAACTTTGTCAAGATTGCCAGCACCTGCACTGGCCACACAGCCCCACAGCATGATGGAACCACCACCAAATTTTACTGTGGTTAGCAAGTGTTTGTCTTGGAATGCTGTGTTCTTCTTCCACCATCCATACCGCTCCTTGTTATGTCCAAATAACTCAGTCCACAGCACCTTATTCTAAAATGAAGCTGGCTTGTCCAAATGTGCTTTAGCATACCTCAAGCAACTCTGTTTGTGGCATGTGCGCAGAAAAGGCTCTTGCCGCATTACTCTCCCATACAGCATTTCCTTGTGCAAAGTGTGCTGAATAGTTGAACGATGCGCAGTGAGACCATCTGCAGCAAGATCATGTTGTAGGTGTTCCGAGCTGGTATGTGGGTTGAGTTTGACTATAATCACCATCCTTCGCCTCTGCTTATCTGAGATTTTTCTTGGCCTGACCCTTCAGGCCTTAACTAGAACTGTGCCTGTGAAATTCCATTTCCTTTCTATGTTCCTCACAGTGGAAATTGACAGCTGAAATCTCTGAGCTAGCTTTTTGTATCCTTCCCCTAAACCCTGATGTTGAACAATCTTTGTTTTCAGGTCATCTGACAGTTGTTCTGAGGCTCCCTTGTTGCCACTCTTCAGAGAAGATGTAAAGAGGAGAACAACTTGTAACTGGCCGCCTTAAATACCCTTTCTCATGGTTGGCTTCACCTGTGTATGTAGGCCAAGGGTTAATGAGCTTACCACACAAAGTTTGTGTTACAATGATTAGTGCTAAAGGTATTTAAATCAATAAAACAACAAGGGTGCCCAAATGTATGCACCTGCCTACTTTTGTTTAGGTATTTATTGCACACTTTCTGTAAATCCTATGAACTTAATTTCACTTCTCAGATATCACTGTGTTTATCTGCTATATGATATATTTAACTGTAATTGCTGATGCGAACAACCAATGATTAATAAAGGAAAATCTTGAAAATGATCAGGGGTGCCCGAACTTTTGCATACGACTGTACATCAAATGTGCAAAAATATCCCAATTAGGACTACTGGTACCTATAACAATAATGAAATCTTAAAAATGGGCTTAAGACACACACACAGGCACCCTGTCTCTCTTACCGTCTCCATGTCTGTCTTCAGAGGGTAATCATACATCAGCATGGCTGCAACGGGTGAAATCCTGTAAAGCACAAAACACAACGTTGAGTCAATTTCTAAAGATTCACTTAAGTTCAAAAAGCAAGGTTTAAGATATCACTTTATAATTAGCCATGAACACTGCAGTATTGCATTATAAATGAATACTACACCTTAGTTTTCTGTGGAAAATATTTGAGTTTAAAACAAAGCACCATTCTGCCTTGTTGAATGATGTTTTCACATTCTAATGTGCAATAAGATGTTTTTTCAACCCTTTGTTAAGGTATTTTGCCCAACATATGACAACAACAAATGTTTGCATTCCCAATGACGTAGAAAAATCAAACTTTAAGGTATTTGTAAGTATGACTGCAAGTTACGTGATTCAACCCTCTATAAGTCAAGTCAAGTCATTTTTATTTGTATAGCCCTTAATCAAAAAGAGTCTCAAAGGGCTTCACAGGTTATTACACAGACTATTTTTTCAAACTATTATTACACCATCCCCTGATCTGGAACCAACATGAAGGCAAGGAAAAACTCAAAGACCTCAACATGAGGAAAATGAAGAAACCTTGAGAAGGGACCGCACATGTGGCATTCCCCTTTCAGGATGACCAGACAGCAAAGGATGTTGCAATCACAAATAATACAGAGATATTGTCCACGAAAAGTATAGGTTATTCATATGCTATAGAGTAGAAGTGTGTTTTAAGCTTAGATTTAAACATTTCCACTGAGGTTGCAGATCGGATCTCGGGGGGAAGAGCATTCCACAGCACCGGTGCCCGGATGGAGAACGCTCTCGAACCAGCGGAACACTTCTTGGCTCTTGGGATCACCAGAAGACCGGCGCTCTCAAAACGAAGGCTTCAGACCGGAACATAGGGGTAAATCAGATCTGAAAGATATGAGGGAGCAAGTCCATGTATGATTTTGTATAATACTAAGAGAACCTTGAAATCACATCTTAGGCTAACAGGGAGCCAATGCAGGTTAGCCAAAATCGGCGTGATGTGATCAAACTTTTTTGTCCTAGTTGTACCAGCTGAAGACTCTAGATTCTGGACTTCGTGAGACCGGAGAGTAGTGCATTACAGTAATCGAGAAGGGGGGTAACAAACACGTGAATTATAATCTCCGCATCCGACTGAGACAGCATAGGACGAATTTTAGCAATGTTGCGAAGATGGAAGAAAGCGGTTCTAGTAATTTTCTTCACATGTGTTTGAAAGGACAGATCGGGGTCAAATATGACACCTACATTTTTAACTGAGTCACTCTGTGTGATGTGACATTTGTCAATGTTCACAGCAGTTTTTGAGAATAAGTCACGGCATTTAGATGGACCAATAACTAACATTTTGGTCTTTTCAGAGTTAAGACGCAAGAAATTGAGTGACATCCACTCTTTTATCTCAGTGAGGCAGGCCTCCAAATTTCCACAATTTAGTGTGGCAGATTCTTCCAATGGAAGTTAAGTTGAGTGTCATCTGCGTAGCAGTGGAAACTGATATTATACTTGCGAATAATATCACCTAATGGAAGCATGTAAATGCTGAAAAGAAGGGGGCCAAGCACTGAACCCTGCGGAACACCACAGGTAACACTAAAGGGCTCAGATGTCATTTCACCATATTTAACACAGTGCGTCCTATCTGAGAGGTAGGATCTGAACCATGAGAAGACGGTTCCTGAGAGACCAATCCATTTTTCCAACCGTTCTAGTAAGATATTATGGTCCACTGTGTCAAAAGCAGCACAAAGGTCCAGCAGCAGCAAAAGTGATGAAGGACCAGAGTCCATTGCCAGTAGGAGATCATTGGTTACCTTAATCAGAGCTGTCTCAGTAGAGTGGTTAGCCCTGAATCCTGATTGCATTGATTCAAAAAGATTGTTCTCGGATATGAAATCATTCAGCTGCTGTGCCACTACTTTTCAAGTACTTTAGAAAGAAACGGTAGGTTTAACACAGGACTATAATTACATAAGCTTTCTGGATCAAGGTTGGGTCGTTTCAGTGTAGGTTTAATAACAGCGTACTTAAAAGCCGCTGGAACTACACCTGAGGAGAGATATATGTTCATAATATTTAGAACGGAAGGTCCAAGGACCCCAAAAAGACCTTTAATAAGCGAAGCTGGAAGCGGGTCGAACAGGCAAGTTGTTGGTTTGGCCGTATTCACCACCTGTTTAAGATTATCGAGTGACAGTTCACTAAAACTGTACAGCCACCATGTCGTGCATTTATAGATTTCAGCCCTTTAGTATGTGTTGTATTAATACTGTCTTTAGCAATTTCTTCCTGTATGCATTGAATCTTCTTATTAAAGAAGACCATTAAGTTATGGGCTGAATGGGTGGAACTATCTGGAATAATCTGTTGCCTTGTAAGCGATTCCACAGTGTCGAAAAGGATTTTGGGATTGTTCTTTTGTGACGCAATCACCTTCGAAAGGTAGGCTGATTTTGCAGAGGCAAGGGCCGCTTTATACTCTAACAAGTTGTCACACCAGGTTTGATGGAAAACCTCAAGCTTGGTAGCGCGCCATTTTCTTTCAGATTTCCTGCATTCTTGTTTAAGGGATCTAGTTTCATCAGTAAACCAAGGTGTGCGTCTTTTAGGTCGTGATTTAAGCCGTATGGGCGCTACTGAATCCAGGACACTAGCCAGGGTAGCATTAAACTCATTCATGAGTGAGTCGATAGAGCCTTTGTATGAAGGAAAGGATGCAACTGCTCCTGAAAGAAGATCGGAGAGCTCAGAAACTGTGCCAGTGCTTATATTGCGTCCGCTAAATCCTTCAGCTTTTTTAGTACTCCATTTAGCTAGCACCTCGAATACAACTAAATAATGATCAGAGATAACGGTAGTACACATTAACACAGTCATGTTTGAGGTTGAAACTCCTCGAGTCAGAACCAAACCTAGCGTGTTTCCAACTTTATGAGTTGGCAAATCCACCAGTTGATTAAAACCAAATGTATCAATTAGAGACCGAAACGCAACAGTAAGAGAACTGAGTGGGGAGTTCATATGAATGTTAAAGTCCCCCATAATTATAATTTTGTCTGCATAAGTTACTAGTTCAGACAAAAGTTCAGCGAATTCGTCTAAGAAAGCTGTGTATGGCCCTGGTGCGCGATAAATAGTTACTACATAAATTGACAATAGAGAGGACCGCATAACAAGAACCTCGAACGCCTTGTAATTATTAGAGGTACGAGGAGTAAATTTGAGCGTTTTTTTTCTTCAAAGGGCGTGCTACATGGCTGCTCAAGTAGTCTTGAGGAGAAGCCTCATTTAGCGGTAAAAACTCATCCGGTCTCAACCAAGTTTCACATAGACCAATCAAGTTAAGTTTGTAATCACGAATAATATTATCAACAAGTAAAGCTTTCGGAGCAAGCGATCTAATATTTAAAAGACCAAATTTTAGCTTTGATGAATCGTTTAACTTAGCTGAATTCTTTGTAGAGATCGTCACAAGATGTCGCCGTTCGGGTGCGTTGAGTTTCAGGCGTCGGTTGACCGGCAAGACCGGTGAAGAAATAATGGTGGAATTAGACACATCTTCATGTCCTTCTTGCTCCTTCGGCTTCGCACGCTTCACACACTTCCCCGCACGACAACCCCTCTTCTGCCTTCTGTCTTTACGGCGCCTTTGTCGCTTCGGAGGATGAGTGGTTGACCACGGAGGTCCCGGATCCCTTTGTAGCTCGTTCGGGATATCATAGGTGGTATAAAAAGTATAAGATGCCTGTCTGCTATTGGTCAACGTCATACAAGATGCTGATTTACTATTGGTGTGGTCACAGCATAATAAAGATGCTGAAATTATATTGGCTAAACTCCCTCCCAGTATGCCCTTTTCCCTCCTAATTTAGTTCAGAATCTTGTGTTCTTCGTAAACACTTTGATAGTCAGCTATACTGTACTTTATTGTAGTACCGTACTAATTAGATATGGGTCCCAAATCTTGCAGTGATTTTAGAGCAGGGGTCTCCATCATGGTGCCCCCGGCATCAGGCTGCCCCCAGGGTACAGTTGAGGTGGACCTGTTATGAAAACAATTCACCAGTCCAGGGTCATTGTGATTTTCTAGTAATATTTTTTTTTGTGATCTATTCAACCCCAATTCTAATAATTATCTGGTAATAACATCGTAATTACATGATAACCCATCTAGCTAAGTTGCCAATTTAGAAATGCATATCAAAGTGGGTGCCCTTTTAGAAACAAAAAGTAGCTTGAAAAAGGTTGGTGAACCCTGTTCTAAAGGCAGGGCAAGGCACAATAATGAAATACGAATAAATAATCCTCACTTAGGAATATGGCCGTATCTATGATCAGAACAATTAATAAGAATAAGGAAGCAATCACAGCAACAAAGTATTTTAAGGGTATGAAAATCATCTCCTGCACCCTCTGTATCAACCCACTAACTCCACTGCACCAACTCAAGTCACATCACACTAAATGTAAAAATAATTTATTTTTTCCTTTTAATGTGTATTTATTATGTTATATAACACATATGTTTATCTATTTTACTATATATACATGTATACACATGTACACATGTATACTACACAAGTATACTATATATAAGTAGTACCTATTATATAGTATTTTGTTCCTAATGTTTAATATGTGAATACAATTTTAATGTTTTTACCTTGGTTACTATTGGTTTGGAACTGATAAACTAATTAACATAAATATTAATCCCCCGCCACAGGGCAATTTCACCTTGCAATCCCCGGATTATTTTTGTATCCGGAGGGTATTTGTAAGCGCAGGTGTAAGCATAATGACCGTTCCTTAATAAGTATGCACATTTTTGTTTGAGCATTCAGGTCATGAATTGAAGCTTTGGGATCAAAGTCCTCAGTCTGCAGAAAAGTTAGCCTTTAATTATTAACAAACGGGCAGGAACACAGCGGTACAGGCACAGATGCACCAATAGGATTTAGCAGATTTTTCCCCGGCAAATCAGGATGGGTGTAAACGTGAGAGTGGCCTCACCCATGGTGCAAAAAGAAAGAGGCAGCAGTCAGGTGTGGTCGCTTTGTGTGTGTGCAAGTGCGCGTTTTTGCATTGCGTTGTGGTTCAACCAGAGGTCAAGAAGTTATTCTATTGTGCTTGCTAATCAGAGAGCACAAACAGATGTTGGGCGGCCCAGAAAAGTTGGTGGGATTCAATCAATATGACTGTCCAACCACTATCTGCATTTGTGTGATTTCCTCAATGAGAAAAGAGTTTCACCATGTCAACAATGTTTTTTTTACATGCGTGTTTGCATTATTTTTCCATGTTGTTTGGGGGGGATCAACAACATTTGTAAAAGTGTCCATTTTTAAGGGAATTGATAACTTTGTATTTTTTTTTTTTTAAATCAAATCACTCTACTTTTTCCAATTTAGACTTATAGACCCTTTCATAGCCTGTGTAACATCACAATTGAAGCTGGGAGCAAAAGAATAATTGCGCTGGTCAGAAGTCAGAGTAAAAGAAAGTTGTCGTAGCTGCTACCAGAGAAAAAAACCCGTTAGTAATCGTAAATTTAAGTTTTATAACAGGTGTCGCGAACCTATGACTATATGGCTCTTTTCATGAATACACATGGCTCAGAGATTAAATTCTAAACATGCAACTTTCATCTCTAGCATTCTAATTATGATAAACGCGAGGTCTAGTACAGTACGCGCATAGTTGATGTAGCACTAATATAAAAAATGGTTTAGTCAGGTAGATGTAGAGCACACTCCCCATTACAGTCACGGTGTCACACCAATAGACTGTTTTGCTGAGGAATCATTGCTGAGGCACTTTATGATAAAAACCCACAGAACAAGCAGCAAACACCCCAAAAAAAAAGCCACTCAAGCACACAGAGCAATTCGATTGGATAAGCGGTAGAGGTGGGCAGAGCTATGCCCACAGCACACGTCTCTCCAGCGCCGTCTGCACCGAAGGTAAATACGATAGTATCCTTGTTTGCAGTATTTCGTCCTCTATTGGCCTGAGGCACTCATCAAAAATACTTGGGTTTGCAGCGCACACTTCATATTAAGTAAGATATATTAAACGTTTATGATTGTTGCTATCAAGTCGATAATACTTGCTTTGCCTAAAAAAAATAAAAATGCATGAATAACTAAATGTATCTAATAAATTACTTGGATCACATGCCCAACGATTGTTTGCAATGAGTGCCCGTTTTTATTTCCGACCTACGCAGTGTTTACAAGGCTACCGTTTGCTTGTACTTGTACTATAATCAGAATAATTTATTTAAAAGTAATTTATCATGCATACATAACAGTGTGTCTTATGGTAGAGGGCAGTTAAGCAAACAAGAAAATCTTTTAAAAATAAGTATAAGCCAGTTTTACATAAACTATACCATTTTAGATGGTAATGTGCCCGCTTTGAGACTGGGAGGTCGCTGGTTCGCGCCTCGGCCGAGTCATACCTAATTGGTAAAATGGCGGCGCCCTCTGTTGGCTGCGGCTGCATCGGCTCGCTACAACGGGTCAGGTGCATCGACATTTCGTTCTGTGTAAATTGTTACAAAGAATGACAATACAAAGGAAATTATTATTATATTATTATTATGTCGCTGTGACTCAAATGGCACGGGATAACAGCAATGACCCAAATAGCACTTGTTTAAAAAGTATTTGAAGTGCATCATAGCTGCTAATTACCGTAATGATCGTTCTCACCTCTCTAATCTAGTTAGTGCACTGTTCATTTTTTTCCGCTCACTTTTAATGGAGGTATTAAATCACTTTTATCACATTACCCCGGCTGACCAACCCTGGCTGCCTGTCTGTTTAAGATATTAAGGGTTTGTTAGTATTGTACAAAACTATGCATGGGCTTGACCCTTAATATTCCAGATTTAATTCCTCCCTATGTTCCTGCTCATAGCCTTTGCTCAGAAAACGCTGATCTACTAGTGAATCTAAGAGCCAGGAAATCTGCAGGTTCGGGTGCCAGTGCTGCGGAATGCTTTTCCCACTGAGATAAGATATGCACATAAAGTGTGTAAATCTAGGCTTAAAACACACTTATAATCAATGGTTTATGAATGACATTGACTTCAGGTTGCTGTCAACCGGACACTCTGTTATTACCTGTATTTCATGAAGATGATGTCTATGTATTGTCTGTACAGCTCTTTGTGACTTCTTGTGATTAAGGGCTATACAAATAATCATGACATTATTATCTCTTCCATAAGCGAATGCCTCACTGACCCCTAAATAAAATGAAACAGATTTATTGCATTTCTGTTATTGTTAAAGTCCTTTTTATTTGTGCTTTCCTTTTTTTTTTTTTAAAGATTTTTGTTATTTGACATACTTTTTCGCAATGTACCATACAGAACTGCTTTTTCGGGTATCAGCTCAAATTGAACTGATGGGAAATTGTGCAACAATTTTTTCCGAGGCGCCCGTGTGCACTGCACCTACTTTGTCAATAAAAGTAGCCTACCTGCGCACTCATCAAGCGTGGATGCTGAGTGCGGTCGGCAAATATTGTCCTTTTAGGTCAGTGGAGCTACTGTGTGCTCAGACTGCAGAGACTCCTCCCGCTTTGGCCCAAGTATCGTTTTTACGGGACCGGACGGCCCTCATAGCTTCCTATTTATCCTTTTCTTTCGCCCCATGAATGATAAAAAAACAACATGACCGAGGGGGGAAAATATTGTGGCTTGGAGGCGCGAGCTACTGACTTAACCACACAAAGTTGTTGGGCGCACACAACCACACAGATCGTTTTTATGCTTGCTCAACAAAATACTCACATTAAATCACTAAAGGCTTAAATTATAACATGTGGACTCGACAGGCTCGTGCTGGAGATGATGAGATCACCAGAGAGCGCGCAAACCTCCAGACGACGGTTTTGTCCAAGACACACGCCGCAACTCACATTTCTGCGCATACTTTTACTCGTTTCCACTCTAAGCTCATTCCAATTTGAACCGTTCCCCAATCGGGCCTGTTACCCTTAAAGGGAAGACCAAATTCTGAAACATGAAAACGTGAGGAACTAGTACATGTTTTTGGCATAATATATTTATATATATTTCATCGGCATATTCTAATTATTTTCCGAGGTAATGCATTTTGAAGACAGCCTGTCTCATCTTTGACTTCCTGAGCTGTGATGTTGTGTGAAGATCACCAGCACCCTAGCAAGCCAGTCACCATTTTGGTTTATGTGTTAATTAGTTGAATGGGTTACAAGTGTTTTAAGCCAAGTTTTGGTCATTTTTGTAGAGAATGCCTAGGCAATGTGTCGCAGGTGAGTGCAGCAATGGTACAACAAATGGCTTGCAGCCAAGATGGGGAAAACAGGGGGACAACAGGGGGCTAGCCCAGCCAGGAATAGACAAATGGACACAGCAGGCTAGCTGGCTGCTAAAGATGGCTAAACAGGACCGATGGGCGGAAAAACAGGAATATCATGTAAAGTAAATCGTGTCCTTCATCAATACAGCTGGCAAAATTTATTTTAAAATTTAAATTCTCTAGTAGCTCAGGAGGTAGAGCGCTCGTCTTGGGATCAAGGGATCCCAGTTCGAATCCCGGCTCTTCTGTGTTACATGTCGAAGTGTCCTTGGGTAAGACACTGAACCCCTAACACCCCCAATAAGCAGGTTAGCGCCTTACATGGCTGCAAGGCCGCTATTGGGAAATGTGGAGCACATTGTAAAGCGCTTTGAGAAGTCATTGACTTGAAAAGCGCTATATAAAATGCAGATCATTTCATTTTCATTTCATTTCATTTCATAGTACAAAAGTTATTTGTAAAAAAAGAAAAACATGTACAGTGGAACCTCGGTTCTCGACCATAATCCGTTCCAGAACCCTGTTCGAAAACCGATTTGGTCGATCACCGAAAATCGTTTTTCCCATTAAAAGTAATGTAAAATCGTTTTAATCTGTTACAACACCCTGAACGTTTACCATGAAAGTTAACATGAAGCTAACCCAGGCTAATCGTACGTTCGCGTTAGCGTAATCTTCCGTACCAAAGATTACGCTAACATGAACGTGTACAACTAAAGAAATCAGGTCGTTTACACTTCATTTAGCACCCGGGTCTCGGCAAAAAGTGGTGAGCGGTTAAAGGATAAAGAAAAGAATTATGAATAGGATTTCTTACCTTTGTGAAGGTCTGCAGAAGCCATGCTCTATTCGCTCGAAAGAAGGGAAACTCGCACACCTTCTTCATATTTTGCTATTTTTTTCTTTCTTAAATGCAATAGTTGTACGCACTACCCTTCTTTTTTCACCTGTAGCAACTTTGCTGCTTGCACCGACCTTCTTCGGAGGCATAATTAGGGACTAAAACACCGATATCTAAAGCTAAAGCAAAAAGAAGTGCGCGCGCACGTCATAACAGTTCTTCACGAGGGGTGGGGGCAATCTACACCCGTACGCCGCTCAGCATCGCACCCTAGCGTACCGGCGTTCAAACTCCGATTTTTTGAACGAAAAGCGAAGCAAGAATTTCTCGAAATTCTTGGTCGAGAACCGATTTGTTCGAACTGAGAGGCGTTCGAAAACCGAGGTTCCACTGTATAAGGCACAGTACTTTTATCTGTTAAACAAATACTCGAGCCTGTAAATTGAGTTTGTTCTTGAGTATTTAATAAATAGATAAATCAATATATAAAAAGTTTGGACTTAGTGGGTTTTGACTATTGCAGGACATTTTTTAAATGCAGCCCCTGGGAAAAACAAGGGACTACTGTACTGAAAAACAGAAGAGAGTGCAATAATGTGATTTCCATAACTGTTATGACAAAGCAAGAGGTAGCTTCATTTGTAAATCGTAAATTTAAAAAATTTACATTATTTTTTTTAAAAACGAACGCTTTTTCGGATTTTATGCTATCTTCTGGTATTTTATGACCAAAAAAATGAATACATTTTTATTTATAGCTTTTCCCCCATGTTTCACAAGAGGAAAAATCCTGATGAAAATATTGCAAAATAAAAAAATAATTTATATGAGCTAAATTTATATATATATATAACACTTGAATAGTCCATGGGCAGGTTCTGAAAATAGCTCATCAGTTATAGTTTATTGTGATAACTAACATTATGTTTTTGTGGTTGACTTCCCTTTCAATAATTACAACCAGGTAATAAAATAGAAACAACATAGTAATAACATCAGCTAGTTTAGAAATGTATATCAAAATGGTAGTCCTTTGAGCCAATAGGTAACACAAAGTAGCTCTCAACTTCAAAAAGGTTGGTGACCCCTGCTTTAAATAACAAATGTATATAGATTTTGAACTGTACATCTGCCTTTGTTTCAAAGCCCCATGGAATAATATTTGACCACTTTGACCACTGTATTGTCTGATGAAAAACCAGTGCCACATAGCGCAGCGTAGCAGCAAGTTGCCAGACAAACATGGCGGTGACTTTATGTAGGGGGTCCACTAAAAAAATACAAATATCTCAACCTATAATTTGCTTTTAAAATAAAAATTAACATAGATAGATAGATAGATACTTTATTCATCCCCGAAGGGAAATTCACATTGGTATGATCGTTCAGGTTTTCTTGCCTAATATTCAAATCAATTTTTTTTACTAAATTAAAAATGTTTGTACCACCAAGAGGCACTAAATATTATACACTGTCCCTTTAAAAGATAACTCCAACAAATGAGCACAACATCCATATATGAGCTCCTTCCCCGTCATCCTTATGAACGCCTCCCTTACGAGCCGCTACATGACCCTTCGCAGTCTCTGACTCACACAGTATGGGGCCCCTCTTGCAGGAACAAGGGTCTCTTAGGAGTCAGACACATCGGGGCCCATCATTACGGAGAGATGGGTCCAAACCTGTCATCAAAAACACACACTCAAAGACGTGTGCCTCGCAAAGAGGTGAAGGTTTCCAGAGAACGACGGAAGCCTTGGCTCTGTTATTATTTCCACACGGCGTGATGGGTTCGGGAAGGGAAAGGGGAAGAAGGGGGAGCTATAAAGAAGAGAATGAAACCGCAAAAAGAAGTGAACAAGGGGAGGGGGCTGCTGCTGGGGGCCTGTGGTTTCCTGTCTAACCCCCCCTTAAAAAACACTTCACCTCCCTTATAGTGAGTGATGTGTCGTTCATGAACAAAATGGCTCTAAGCTGCCTCTAGAAAGTGGGGGGGAAACGCACTCTCTCTGTCACTTTTTTTCTCTATTTCATTTCTTCTTTCCGTCTCTCTCTCTCTCTCTCTGTCATTTCTTTCCATTTTTCTTTATCTGGCTTTCTCTCTCCTTAACTCTATTTGGCTTTTTCACTTTCTTTCTGTCTCCCTTCTCTATCTTTCTCCTTCTCTGTTTTTCTTCTCCTCCATCTCTATTAGTCTCTTGATCTCAACTTCTATTATTCTTTCTCACTTTTTCTCTATTATTCTGTATTTGTTTCTTTTTTTTCTCTTTCTATTTCTACCACTTTTTCTGTCAGTTTCTCTCGCTCTATGTCTCGCTCACTCTCTCTATGTATACAGTAAGACCTCGGTTATAGCGGTTATTGGGGACCAAAACCACCCGCGATAAGTGAAAATCCGCGAAGTAGCGGCGCACTTTCAAAAAAAAAAAAAAAAAAAAATTCTCATCTCATTATCTGCACCGCTTACCCTTATTAGGGTGACGCCGCGTCCGCCAAACTCGCTCCGTCGCGCAGCCCGGGAGTGACCTCCGTCGACCCCCCCCCTCCCACGTCCCATCCAGCTGGCCGCCTTATCCCGCGTCCGCTGACGTTCTGCCGAAAAAACCCGCAAAAAGTGAAAATCTGCGAAGCAGCGACGCCCCTTCAAAAAAAAAAAATTAATAATAATAATTTTTTTCTTTTTTTTTTAACCATTACAGACCGCGAAGCTCTGAATCCGCGAACGTCGAACCGCGAAGTAGCGAGGTCCCACTCTATATTCTTTCTCACTCTGTCTCAACTATATGTGTTGTTTAAAATTAAAAAGTTTAATTAGGTCAAAGTTTCCTGCATATTGAAACAATAAAGACTATCACAATATAATAGCATATTACATTTTGAAAAACCAATTAGCTCGGAGCATAATTTTTCATTGTAACGGTAATGGTTTGTTTGTTAGTTGGATCCCTTGTCGACTAGGGTCGTTGGTGCACCATTTCCTGTGGTGTGTCTTGGGCAAGTACTGCCTGGTGCCCCCCATCCCTCATATCATTAAAAACAAAATCCGAGAAAAAATAATTTTGGTATCAGAAAGACAGCTCTTTTCAGTTATCTGAAAGAGCCAGTTCTCTAGAAAGAGAAAACAAATTCCATTACTACTCCCTTACCTCAATAATAGGGGAATAGAAGATAAACAGAGAACACACACCCTGACCTAAACGATTGAAAAGAAACTAGGAAGCAAGTAGGACAAAACGTCAATGAATCTCAAACTTGAGGACGGGGTGGGGGGTGTTGCAGGGGGTGGGACAAGACAGATCCGGGGGTTGTGTAACAGCGTTTCGTTTTACGGCCCCGTCTGCTCGCTTCCTTGGCTTTTTCAGCCGAGACAACCAAATATTCTGCGGCCAGTTTAATCTTTAGCTCTTTCGTTCCACAAGACGTGCACTTTGAGCAGCCTGTGTGCGCTCTTACGCAGTTTGTTCCAGCAGATAACATCGGCGTGTTGATTCAGGAGGTGCAGGGGGGGTACATGGAGGCCGGTGGGTGGGGTTCTGTGTACTATCCCTTGTGACAAACTAGTGTCCAAAAAATAAATAACTTTTTTCAACGCTTCATCAATGTTCAGCAAGGATTGAGTATTGGAGGTAAGATCTTAAGCCCAGGCCCGAGTACGACTGGATCTTTGGTCCGGGTCGGGCCTAAAATGTGAAACGAGGCTGCAACAACAAATATATGAACTAGGTTATTAACTCATTTAATTCCATACGTTTCTCTCAAATGGGATATGCAGGTGCCAGACAATTTTTGCCTTTTAGACTCAATTTTGAACGGCCTACAAAAAAAAATTGTTTTTTAGCTACATACATACCAAAAGAAAGCATCAACCCTTTTTAGCTTATGCCACTGTTTGGTAAACGACAGTTGAACAGTGCTGAGTGTTTTGAAAATTCTTATTTCCAAGAAAGCTTCTCAGAAAAACGGCTTTTTATGAAAGGACGCATTTCAAGCAGAACTTTCCCTTAGGTCAGGCATATCCAAAGTTGGGCCCAGGGGCCAATTACGGCCCTTGATCAAAAAGTTTACAGGCCTATGGCCTACGTCATAGAATTAATAATATGTGGCCCACCAGTAATAATGGCTGCTGTATAAAATAAATGTGTTTCAAAAAAAAAATCCTATGGCGAACGGGTAAAAAAAAAACAAGGAAAGTTGATTGTGAGGGCCGCTGCTTCCAGGACAAGTGGAAATAGTATTTTTTCACAAAAACCCAAAACAACTGTGTCTCCTGATTTGCCAAGAAACTGGTTGTTTTGAATGAATATAATATCAAAAAGCACTGCCAGATAAAACATGCTAAATACTACAAGCTAACTGGATACAAACGCTGTGAAAGGGTGACGCAAGTTGAAGCTGTTTTAACGGCAGCACTTTTTCACGAGACCCTGCAAGTTGAATGAAAATGCTAAAAAGGCGATTTGAAAGGTCGCGACACTGATGGCTAAGCATTGCAAACCTTTCACAGAGGGTAAATTTAATAAGGACTGTTCAAAGAATGCCACTCTGAATAGACAGCCCTCACACATTTTCAGCTTACCAAAACTGTCCCGCTTTCTGAAAAGTTTGGACACGCCTAGTTTATACAATCTTGTTTAACCTAGATTTTGTTACCAAAGACAGGCTTTAATTTGTTATCATAAATCACCTATCTTCATCCCGAGTGCTCGCAAAACAGATGTGAAATTTTGGGTTTGCTTTGGGCTCGGTCCTCCAAATCAAGTTAATACCAGCTGGCCTGGGTCGGGTTGGATTTTTTTAGGCTCGATCTTACCTCTACAGATTATGATAATCAAACAAAAGGAGGTTGCCTCGTCCCAATTATCAAGCCCCCTCGCGTCCTATCTCTCTCCTCACTCTTTTGAGCTTGCTGGCTTCTAAACAGGATGAAGGCTTCATATGCCAAGAGGAATGTGTGACGTAAGCCTCAGCCTTGAAACAAAGCACAGGAAACGCAAGGGAGAGACATGGGGACAGGCTTCGTGGAAAGGATGTAGTACCCCTACATCCTTCCCACGAAGGAGGGTGTACATCAGGTGTGACTCACACCTGTCACCCCAGCTGGAAGTGAGCGGCTTTTGGGGTCATATTCACTTGACATAATAACACGTTTTTCGTGCTGCAAGGAATAAAACCTGAAATTTGGTCTTGTTTTTGACTGAGATGCATTTTAAATTACTCAACTGACACAAACTCTCAATTGAGGTCTTGCCTGGATTTAGTCTGAAAATATAAAATAATATAAAATATGGTTGTGTTAAGAAGTTGGCTAACGAGAATGGTGAAAAAGCCATACAGGACCCCAAAAAATAATAACAAAATGTACGTTTGGAGCCGGAAAAAAAACAAAGTGCAGTATGGAGATATTGTAATCGCTGAGGTTACGTTACAAAAAGAGGTGAAATCCTTGAAGTATTCATATTTTTACATTTGGTATACAAATAAATACTGTATTATACAAAGAAAGCAAAGAACAAACCCTTTTACTGGCTCACACATGTGTTTAAATACATAATAAAAGTACTGTATACAGACATGAAGAATTAGCCTTGGCTAAAATGTTATAGAATATGACAAGAGTTTATGGGGCATACTCGTCTCTTTTCAAATAAACAAAACTTGAAACTTCTCATCTCATTAGCTGCACCGCTTATCCTCAGTAGGGTTGCGGGGGTGCTGGAGCCCATTCCAGCTATCTTCGGGTAGTGGGCAGGGGACACCCTGAACTGGTTGCCAGCCAATCGCAGGGCACACAGGGACAGACAACTCGCTCGCTCATTCACACCTAGGGACAATTTGAACCGGCCAATCCACCTGAAATGCATATCTTTGGAATGTGGGAGGAAACCGGAGTGCCCGGAGGAAACCCACGCAAGCACGGGGAGAACATACAAACTCCGCACAGGAAGTCGGGTAGCTGGATTTGAACCCACAAGGGAGGTTGCCAAGACCTTAGACTGTGCCGCACACGCCACCACCGTGCTGCCCTTACATACACATTTTTTTAAATAACTACTGTACTGTCAAAAACTAATTTCAATCATCAATGTAAACTGAAATCCTCAAGACTGAGAATGCAGAACACAATGCAAAGCAGTGAAATCAAAAGAACAGTGAAATGTGAACTGTGTTATAGCAAAGTTTAACTGTACTCACTTGCTGCTTATTTCATTACACTATTCTCTTATGTACATTAAATTTAGGCCACTCTACAACCAATATCATGTAGATATGACCTATCCATCCAAAGTTGCCATCTCATTTTTGTTTTTTAAGTCTTTTATTACATGTTTATCATGGAGTGCCAAGTCTAAAATCATTGTAAACAATGTACATCCATACTTACGTTTTAATCAATGACAAGCAATAGAATTTGTATATGTCGAATTGTCCTTGGGCAAGACACTGAATCCCTAATGCCCCCAATAAGCAGGTCGGCGCATTGCATGGCTGCTATTGGTGTGTGAGTGTGTGTGTGAATGGGTCAAGTCAATTCAAGTCATGTTTATTTGTATAGCCCTTAATCACAAAGAGTCTCTAAGGGCTGCACAGATCAAAGACGATTGAAAACTACAGACTATTATGACATCATCCCCTCATCTAAAACCTACATGAGGGCAAATAATATACATTTTATCAACATAAAATATAGGTTATTCGTATGTAGAAGTGTGTTTTAAGCTTAAATTTGAACATTTCCACTGAGGTTGCAGATAAAATCTCAGGGGGAAATTAAGTTTATAGGAGCTACAGACAATGTGCAACAATCGCTCAAACAAAAGTAGGCAGGTTAGGTACATAAACCCAGGCAACCCAACAGAAAAATTACATCAATGTGAAGCACATTGTAAAGCGCTTTGGGAGGTCTTCATTGACTTGAAAAGCGCTATATAAATGCAGACCATTTACCATTACATTGTTTATTGTTTTTATACAAGACGAGAGGAGTTGAACCAGCAACTCCTTACTTACCAAGTATTTAAAATGATTTAAAAATTGAGTTTTGTCTAAATTAAGATATTTTTGTGAGTTTTTCAAAATAAAATAATAACTTTATTAACAGTGGACCCTTTTTAATTGTGTAAATTAGCATTAAAAAATTACTTTTAATTTTGAGTTAAAATAAAAACCTTAAATAATGTCCCGACTCACTTCTCTGATGGAGCGGGATCAGTCTGCTTGCTGGACGAGTACGTAGTTCCTCCACTGGGGTCCTAAATTTCCTTGGTTCGGCGTCTCTATCATGAGACCAAACCAGTCCGGTTCAGTCGGCTTCGGACGGCAGAGTTCAACAATTTCCACGAAATTACACGAAAAAAGGAAGTCAAGCCGCTAACTGCGTGTCAGCTTGCGTCTTTGGTGCGTCGTGGAGAGACTTCTGCTGTCACATGATCCGCGCTCTGTTTTCTCCGTGGGGTCGGTTTCGAGGGGCGGGGCCAGGGCGGGACCAGGGTGGGGTGGTCCACTCGTGCGTGACATTTTCAATATGTGCGTTTGTTTTATAGTTTTTATTTAAAATAGCATACATTTTTATATTTCTTAAATAAAATTACCTATATTTTGTGGCTTTTATGTTATTATAATGCTGCTTTCGAGAAAGGTAAAAGTCAGGACTGTCCCGTTTCCAATTCCCACCAGTTTTAAGTATTCGAGGCAAATGCAAACGTCAAAGATGGCAGTTTAAGTAAACAGTTGCTGTTTACGCGTTTTTGTTTTGTTTTGTTTTTTAAATGACGTTTCAAATTGAATAAAATTATTGGAAGGGAGACAAAAGTTTGTCGTTATTTTATTTTTAAAAAGCAATATGCTCTAACAGGGGTCGAGAACCTGTTTGACCCAAAGAGGCATAAAAGCACAAATATTTTGGTTTGTTTTTTTTTAGACAGAGAGACACACCATACATTTTAAGACAAAAATCAACAAAACCGCCAATCTCATTCTAGAGAAAAATTGTATTTCTTCAGCACATTAGGTTTCCCTGTGTGATGTTTGATGATTTGATAAAAATCTATTAAAACATAATAATGTCAGAGCCTGTGTCCCAATATAAATATTAATATACCACTTTGAATTAGTCACCCTCCTGCAGTTACTTAAGTGTTGGGGCTCATTTCAACTGACATTTTTGTCCTAAAATATGGTTTTAAAACAAGGTGCCAACAAAGTTATTTCACTAAAATGGCACAAAATACTACAAACGAGAACACTAACGTATTTACCTTCAGTGTAGACAGCGCAAGGCGAGGAGAAGGAGTGTGTGCGCCTTGTGTATAGCTCCGCCCATTCCTACCTCTCACCCAATCAAATATTTGTCGGTGCTTTTCTAGAGCTTCTGGGTGTTTAAAATTTGTGATGTGGCTTTTCATCATTAAATGTCTAAAAATGAACATAGACTGTTGGATGAGCACTACTTTATCCGCCGTTACAACGCCAATATCGTTGCTGACAGTCAAAAGTGGTGCATTGCTTTGGCAACAGAACGCCAACGGCGGTGTGTCCCGCACAGCTAAAGCTGTTTTCAGCAGCGTGGTTTTTTACTCTCCTGTGAGTTTGTCTTTTGGGATTTTGACATCATTATAAAAATAGGGACTACCATATACTGTAGTTACATAGCAATTACGACTAAAGTATTTGCTAATGGGACAAAAGAAAAGGCAAATTGGTGAATGAGGCAACCGACTCGTGTCGTCCGTGAACGAAACTGATCCACGAGGCGTCTCTTGAAAGTGGGAGCCGGCTACCCACCAATCGAGAGCAGGTTATTTTCGAGACGTAATTTTTTTTCTTGTGATTGGTCAAAATGCATTTTTTTCAGGGATTTTGTGCTGTTGACTTTGAATTTGAGCATAAAAAAGGGTCGAATTGTTTTCTATTTTATCTTTTTCTTTATATATATATATCCATATTTTAATTTATGTTTCCCCCAGCTTTTTCAGATAACGTTTAAGTCTTCCTTTTGCTTCATTTTCCCCTTTCTAAGGCATTCATAATAATAAATAATAAATGGAAATACTGTATATCAATTAAACAACACAATCAACCTGATGAGCCATTTGGGAATCGAAAGAGCCGGCTCTTTTTAGTGAGCCAAGCCGAAAAAGTCGGTTTTCCAAAAAGAGTCAGATTTCCCATCTCTACAACGGACCATTTGAGTTAGCTTGTATTCATTACACTCCTTTATTGCGGGTTGTTATTTTTTGTAATGTTCACTGTTTATTTTTTTGCACTTCAAATGTAGGATAAATCTGTTGCCCTCGAGGTGCAATAAATATTACAAGGTTCCATAACACAAATACCTGTTGGTTCCCTATTCAAATTACTTGAATACTGCCAAGAAAATTTTGAATTTTGTGAAATACAACAACTTTTTTTTAAAGTAACGAAAATAGTTACTTTCCCTGGTAACAAGTTACTTTGACGATAGCTGGTTCGCGCCTCGGCCGAGTCATACCTAATTGGTAAAATGGCGGCGCCCTCTGTTGGCTGCGGCTGCATCAGCTCGCTACAACGGGTCAGGTGTATCGACATTTCGTTCTGTGTACATTGTTACAAAGAATGACAATACAAAGGAAATTATTATTATTATTATTATTATTATTACTAACTCAGTTACTCTATAAAAGAAGTTGTAGGTAACTGTTACTAATTAGTTTTTCAAATAAAGTGCACAACACTGAATATTACACACTGTCCCTTTAAGGACACTTCAAATGGCGCATGCCACCTTTAATAAAATTGCCTTAGTGACTACCAACTAGTGACTGTTGGAAGAAGCAAGAAAGACAGAGCCAGACGAGTGATGCAAACAAAATTACAGGTCTCTGATAATAACAGACATTTTTGATTTTCTACAATTTTAACCTTAATAATATTGTGTTAGCATTTGTAGCTAACAAAAGCAACTGGCTCACGGAGTAAGAATCTAGCTAAAGCATGACAGAGCAAAACTAGTGACGTAAGGGGCCGGTCACACAGCCGTTTGCCCGTGATGGAAAATGCGCAAAATTGGCCAACCCGCTGTTCATCGGTGGTATGCCCGCAAAACAGACGCCGGCGACTGTTCCGCTTCCTCATCACGTCATGTCTGCGTCATTTTCTCGTGTGGACCACGGGTATAAAAGCTCCCGAGCCGGTGTTGTGCCCAAATCCGACTCCTACGCAACACCCCCACCCCGCCACCCCCTCGCATGAACGCGCATTCTGCTGCGATCGCTTTTGACTTTTTCATCCACGTTAACAAACACATTTTGTAGAATACGATCGCACTTTATTGTTTAAATAAACGCGTTATATAGACTAGGATCTCCCAATTGTTATAATTAGCTCGCTTTATTGTTTTAATAAGCGTTTTATATAGAATACGATCACTTTTGTTGGAAGCGCAGCAGAATGCGCGTTCACGCGAGGGGGGGAGGATTTACCGTTCGATTACATTCACAACAAAAACAAAGACGGAATGGTTTAAGTTGTATTACATTCCCAACAAATGCAAGACGAAGTGGTTTTGGTTATATGTTCGCCATTACATTCCCTAAAAGTGAGATAAAACGAGGTAAAAGTGGTTGTAGTAGCGAGGGGATGCAAATCTCGGCAGGGATGCATTTCTCGGATAACACCTGGCTGTAGAAATCATAACCGCTCAAGACACAGTCCCGTGAAGATCAAGATTTCAAGCTATGGCATCATTTTTATTTTATTATCTTGAAAAGAAATGTCAAGAAAAGAAAATGGATTAAGACGAGGTCACTACGCTGACGGGGATCCATGTTCACCCCCTTGACGTCTCGAGCACAACTGACGTGTGCTCGGCAAATTGCGCTGTATATACGCGGAGAAAGGCGTTTGACCGTCACACGCGTAACACGCTAATTTCACGTAATAACACCGCGATACAGGGGCAGAACATGCTATTACCATGCTCCACCCACGATTACCCGCTGAAATTTCCCGTCCTACCCATGTGTAACCACGCCCTGGCCGCGGCCAGAGCACGTCGTTCCGCGTCATTTCCGCGTCATTACCTCGTGTTGACCACGTGTGCGGCACGCGGTTTAACACGTGCTCAAACTTTTGAGCAGCTCAAAACTTTTTCGCGCGGCCAACCGCGTGTGAATTTCCGACCGCGAGTAAAGCACTGCTGTATCTCGTCTATATGGCGGTCTCAAAACGTCCAACAGCGCCCGACAGTGTCTGCTTCACGGCCGCGCTCTGAAGAATTGAACAGCGCAAAACTTTTTCGCGCTGCCACCCGCGCGCGAATTTCCGACTGCCTGTTAAGCACTGCTGTATCTCGTCTGTATGGCGATCTCAAAGCGTCCAATAGCGTCCGCCTCACAGGCAGAAATTTCTGGCCGTGATTCAGCCGCAAATGTCTGTGTGACCGGCCCCTAAACCCGGATTACGAGACGCAAATATGAACGGCCATTTATTTATTCTCTTAAACTTTAATTTAAATAACATTGACTTACCCCCAGTGTCAACCCCAAGCATTGGACAACGTAAATTTTGCATACACGCATGCTAGCACATATGCTAGCGTCTGTCGTCGCAGCAGACACCTGCGTGGTCTCGGATGGTTTACGGTAAGTGTGAGTATAGGAGCATTTCAAATGCAAACATTCTAGGCGCTCAGTCAACGTGGCAATTGGAGCATTACCTTAAAATGTTAAGACGGCCGGTGGGATGAAACGCTAGCGACCCCGTCAAAATTCGGGTTTTTTTTCCAAAAATGATTCAGATGGAACACAATGTACCACGCTGGAAATGTACAGATTGTCAGAAGGATTGAGCCACGAGGTGGATTGTTAACTCATTTTGTAATAACGAACAACGCTGTTCTCAAATACAGTTAACCACCAGGATATTCAATTTTATTTGGTACCCTTAGGGAAATTAATATATTCAACAACTGTACGGGGGGGCTACGGATGAGTCAATGCTGTCGCAGCACAGGGTGCGTCAAATGACCTATTTACAGTACCTGTTATCCCCAGGCGGGCTTCCATCCAAGTACTAACCAGGGCTGACTCTGCTTAGTTTTACGACATTGTAAGTTCTTGGCTGAAGTTATGGCTGAATGACATTTTCACTTCACAATGTGGAATAAGATGCTTTTCGGACCCTCTTAAAGGATTTCACACACTACATGACAATCAAAAATGTATTTCCCAATCATTTCAGTAAGACATGTTATGTCTCTAACATGCCTGTTGGAAACTGGCAATGTCATACAAAATGCTGTTCTGCCATATCCTGAGAAATACAGATATGCTATTGGCTGAACTACTTCCCACAATGATTTTCCCCTCATTCAGTTTAGAATGAAGCGTGCTTCGTAAAGACTTTGCAACTCGGCAGTACTGTAAATTTTGTACAGTAATTATCAGGTTTTTTGTGGTACCTTAATTCAGTGTTTCTCAACCTGTGTGCCGGGGCTTGATACAACTTGATAAAAACACTGATTACTATCTCTTTACAACAACCTGCAATTACGCGTTAGCTAATGATATCTTCTTTTTTTTAATAAATTACCGTCTTGGTGTTGTTGACACTTTTGTTGGTAATACAGTGCCTAGCGCAAGTATAGTTCCCCCCCTCCCTCAACAACTTTTTGTCATAGTGCCACATTTCATTATTTTCAAATATATTTTTTAAATGTTTTCTTTAATGGTGGTACAGAAAATTGAAGGAGACCGTAAACATAGGGGTCTCTATTGAATAAAAATTTTGTAAGTATGATATTTCCCACCTAAACAACACATTCAGCCACACATTCATACCACCCAGGGGAGAAGAAAAAAATACAATAAAAAAATAACAAAGAGAGGGACTTAAGTAGAAATGATAATAATAACTAACTATGGATAGTGTATGTATACACACACACACACACACACACACACACACACACACACACACACATTAACGTATGGATACACATATGTATAAATATATATATATATATATATATATATATATATATACATATATACATACATAGACATAAATATACATACATATATACACACAAAAACACAAGCATACATATACATGTACACACACACACACACACACACACACACACACACACACACACACACACACATATTTACAAATGCAGACATACAGTGAATAAAATAATTATTTGAACGCACTGTTATATTGCTATTTCTCCCACTTAGAAATCATGGAGGGGTCTGAAATTTTCATCGTAGGTGCATGTCCAATGTGAGAGAGATAAACTAAAAAGAAAGATACAGAAATCACAATGCCTGATTTTTTTAGTGATTTATTTGCTTAATATGGCTGCAAATAAGTATTTGAACAAGTAAGTATTTGGCATTGATGGCTGCAGTATCCCGCGGTGATTTCGTAGCAATTTTTAATTTGCACGTAGCATAAATATTTTACCAATATTCTAGTTTAAATGACTTTACCACCGTGTTGGCACGACTATCAAGATTTCTCTATGACTTTACATTTATAACTAACTTTGTCTCTATATTTCTGTGATACTTCATGATACAGTGAAGAAAACTAGTATTTGAACACCCTGCTATTTTGCTATTTCTCCCACTTAGAAATCACAGAGGGCTCTGAAATTGTAATCGTAGGTGCATGTCCACTGTGAGAGAGATGAACTAAAAAGAAAAATCCAGAAATCACAATGCAGGATTTTGTAACGATTTATTTGTGTGATAAAGCTGCAAATACGTATTTGAGCACCTGTGAAAATGAATTTTAATATTTGGTATGGTAGCCTTTGTTTGCTATTACAGAGGTCAAACGTTTCCTGCAGTCATTCACCAGGTTTGCACACATTGCAGGAGGGATCTTGGCCCACTCCTCCACACAGATCTTCTTTTTTCAAATAGCTTCAGGTCTGGAAACTGGCTGGGCCATGCTGGAACCTTAATATGCTTCCTACGGAGCCACTCCTTGGTTTTTCTGGCTGTGTGCTTCGGGTCGTTGTCGTGTCGGAAGACCAAGCCACGACCCATCTTTATTGCTCTGACAGAAGAAAGGAGGTTGATCCCTTAAATCTCACAATACACGGCCCCAGTCATCTTCTCTTTAATGCAGTGCACTCGTCCTGTCCCATGTGCAGAAAAACACCTCCTATGCATGATGCTAAAACCCCCATTCTTCAGAGGAGGGATAGTGTTCTTTGGATTGTACTCTTCTTTCTTCTTCCTCCACACACGCTTAGTTGAATTATTTTGGTCTCATCTGACCAGAAAATTCTCTCCCATGACTTCATTCTATTTTCTAAATGGTCATATGCAAACTTAAGACGGGCCTTAACATGTGCTGGTTTAAGCAGGGCAATGTTTCGTGCCACGCATGATTTCAAACTATGACGTCTCAGTGTTTTACCTACATTAACCTTGATCCTGTGGTGAGGGGGCCTCTCCCTCTGGGAGGTGTGAGAATTCTCCCACCGTGGTCCGCTGTGTGTCGTAAGAGGCGACTAAAGTGGAGGGCGCGAGGGGACTGGGGATCCTCTCCTCTCTATCTCTACTCCCTAAGAGACAGCAAGGCAAAGAAAGCGGGAGACTGAAAGGTCATGCAAACCCTAGTTATAGGGTCACTAAATGTGAGAGGATGTGGAAGTAAAGTGACTGAGTGGAAGAAAGAGGAGATTGGAAGGATGATGACCAGAAGAATGGTTGATGTGTGAGCCTTGAGTGAATCAAAGATGAAAGGAAAAGGTGAATTACAGCTTGGAGGTATGTATGATAGAAAGTCTTGAGTTACGGGTGGACATGCTAGAGAAGGAGTGGCTGTGCTTGTGAGTGAGAAAGCAAAGGGAAAACTGGTGGAGTGCAAAGAGATATCTTATAGATTGATGTGGATAAGGTTAAAGTTGGTTGTAGAAGTATGGATGTTTATGAGTGCATATGGACCTGGTTCAGAAAGAAGTGCTGAGTAGAGAGAAGAGTTCTGGAAGGATTTGTCCGAATGTGTTGCAAGTGCAAAAGAAGGGTGGAAAGTGGTAATACTAGGTGACCTGAATCCTAGAGTGGGTAATGGAACGGTTGAAAATGTGGTTGGTAGATATGGAGTACCGGGAAGAAATGAGAGTGGGAAGAAATTTATTGAGTTATGTGTGGAAAATGAGTTAGTATTTGCAAATACAATGTTTTACGTCCGGAATTTGAGTATTTTTTTTGTCATCACGGAGTCTTGGCTTTCCCGACGCCTCATTACATCACCGGCTCGAACGAGACGAAGACTCCGGTAAAAACAGGGGTTGGAGAGTACGCGCTACAATAACAGCCGTACCATTGACACACACTGCTCACTCGATATGGAGTCTCTAGCAGTATCGTGCAGACCCTTCTATGTACCGGGAGAGTTAACTGTGGTCTTTGTGTTTGCTGTTTACTTTCCACCGCTAACCGTTTCACCGGATGCTAACGTTAGCATAGCGCTAAATCTCCTGCCCGCTGCTATCAATAAACAGCAGCTTGCACACCCCAACGGAGCTTTATTGTCGACGGCGACTTTAATCGGGCATGTTTATGGACTGTACTCCCAAATCCATTCAATTGTGGACTGGGCAATTCGGAAAAACACTGGACTATGTGTAATATAAGATCTAACATTCCGGCAACTCTGTTTGACCCCCCCCCCCCTCATCAACAAGCCCGTGCTGGGTGATTTAAATGTAAAGCCTGTGGAAACATGGAAGGTACAAGAGGCACTGAAAGAAATGAAAGGGGCAAGGCGCCTGGGTTGGATGGGTGTACTGCTGAATGCTTGAAGAATGGTGGCACACCTATGATTGACTGGTTAGTACGCTTGTTGAATGTTTGTTTTTAAGTGGTGTGGTTCCTGTTGATTGGTGAAGTGCACGTGTGGCGCTATTGTATAAGGGTAAAGGTGATAAGTATGAATGTAGCAATTCGAGAGGTATCAGTTTGTTGTCCGTGGTAAGCTGTATGGATGTCTTGATTAAGAAAGTGAGAGGAAGAACAGATGAGGTGGTGACGGAGGAGCAGAGTGGTTTCAGGAAAGGAAGAGGCTGTGTGGTAAGGTGTTTGCAGTAAGACAGTTGTGCGAGAAATATTTTGCAAAAGGTAAGGATGTTTGTTTGGCTTTCATGGACTTGTAAAAGGCGTATAACAGAGTCGATAAAGAGGCGTTGTGGCAGGTGATGTTAATGTATGGAGTGGTTGGAAAGTAGTTGGAAGCATGAAGAGTTTTTATGTGAACAGCAGAGCATGTGTAAGAGTAGGGAGTGAGACAAGTGAGTGGTACCTTTTGTTGACTGCTGTGAGACAGGGGTATGTGATGTCGCCATGCTGTCGGCCACCCCTCTCCAGGGATATGACCAGAGTAGATAGATAGATGGATAGAAATCCATCTCTATTAATGAGAAAATGTATTTTAAATGTCTTTTTACAAGTGTGTGAAAGGTTAAATTTTAGATCATTCAG
>NC_142356.1:42410263-42415263 GCF_059441175.1 Urocampus carinirostris | reverse complement strand
AAGAGATCAAAGAGATCAGACCCAGCAGAAAAAGCTAATGTTGTGACTCATCCATTTGCAGAACTGTAATAATAAAAACCCCATCATCCAGTCCAGCGTGAATGTGGATCTTTGGTGGGACACGTACAACGCGGTTACATTGGTGCCGTGACCCGTGACTTCTATCAAACTCGCCGAACCGAGGACTGTCCTACCTGCCACATGAGCTCACAGTATTTGAAATTTTAGTTACATGAGCGATATTGTTTAGCTCATTACAGTGCAGTGTCACAGTGATACGAAGGCTGCTGATTTATTTTGTGATTTTTACTTATTTACATTTTTTTCTGTTAATCTTTGAAACATGTTTAATCAGAACAATGTGTTAGCTCCACAATTTGACACACCTATTCACTTTGGCAGGGGCAGGGGCATGTTTACCCCCATCCCCTCTGATAATAGTTCTACCCCAGGTGGTGCTACACATAGAGTAGAGGCAAGTTCCAGTGTGAGCACCCATAATGCAGCTGACCAACATGCTAGCCTACCTTCACCTCAGGTCAGACCCACATCTACGCCAAATTCCACGAGTGAAATTTCTGAGGGTTTAGCTGATCACATGACAAATATTATTCAGGAGATAGGACATAAATTGGCTGATAGCATATTCTCAAATATACAGTCACATAATATAGTAGCTCCTAACGCTGCTGCCACACAAGATGTAGCAAACAGATTGAGTCAGGTGGTTACGCAGAGAAAGGTTAAGGAACCGCCGTCATTTATTGGGGATGGTTCAGACTCAATAACAATACATGAGTGGGAAGATCTAATGAGGACATTTATAAAAAGGAGTGATGTGAGACTTGAAGAGCAAGCAGAGGAAATCCTTATACATTTGAGAGGAAAAGCTAAAGATGTAGTTAGGTTTAGCATTAGAAACAGTAATATAGACGTCTATACCCGCCCTGACATGATTTATAGTCTTCTCAGGAAATACTTTAGCTGTACCAAGTACTCTGCTGTCCCTTTAGCTGACTTTTATTCAACTTTGCCCAAAGACCAGGAAGACCCCTATGACTACTGGCTGAGACTAAACAGAGCAGCTGACCTTGCCTCTGAGTGCTTGAGAGAGCAGGGCAAAACATTTGACAACCCTGAAATAGAGGTTACTCGCATGTTTATTAGGAACTGCCCATGCAAGGAACTGGCACTCACTTACAGATCAAAAACCATCGAAAAGTGGTCAGCATGTGAGGTACTAGAGGTGCTGAATGAATACCACGCTGAGAAGAGCTACAAAGCAGATTCCCTACAACAACCTGCGAATAGAGCGGAAATTGCCGTACACAAAGCTGAGGTGAACCATGGTCCAACCCTCGTGCACGAGCCACCTCAGACTTCGAGCCCACAGTATGTCTCTCTAACGGACGTTATTAGTATGTTGGAGAAAGTTCTGATACGTGTTACCTCGAACCAGTTTCAAGAGAGAGGGGGAGCTCCAACCAGGCGACCTGGAGCCAGAATAAATGGTTTCACTGCCAAGCCATGTATCATTTGCAAAGAAGTCGAACACAGTGCTCTCTCTCATTGCCGAGACAAAAACCTTTGCTTTCACTGCCATGCCCCAGGGCATTCTCGACGTGATTGTCCAGTGACGAAAGTTGTCCCGCTGCCTCAGGGAAACTAACTGATCTGCGCTTAGGGGAGAACAGTGCAGATCATCTGAGTATACCTCCCACCACTAATGTGAAGCCTAACATGCAAGACAATAAATCAATTTATGAGTTGTATAGCAACAAGATACCTCCATCGAAGAAGCTGATCTTTCAGGGGTTTCAGAGAATAGCAGAGATTGACGAACTGTTTTACACACCTGTACTTGTGCAAGAAGGCCCCACTTTCAGAGCGCTGTTGGACAGCGGGTCGATGGCTTGTACAGTAAGTGAGGACACAGCTAAGTACCTCCTGCAGCAATTCCCTGATATGATGAGTTACACGGCCGATGATAGGATAACTCACTAGACAGCAGATCTGATGCCCAGTCCGACTCTCGCAGTGTTGATACATCCAGTCGAGGAAGTCAGCACATCCCCGAACAAGATGTTGACCATACTTCAAGTGACAATACGGAAAGCCCATCACAGTGCTCTGAAAACATGATCCCTTTGGGTATGGGTCTCCCAGACGAGACCCCATTGAACACTGACCATCTGGACGCAGACTCCCCTGATACTGACTGTTTAGACTTGACTGCCCCAGACCTTCAAGCTCAGGTTATTTGTGCTCAACCTAACCGTTATGGTCTTAGGGTCCGCCAGTCCATCAGGCCTCCTAGTCGTCTTATTTGTCAGATGCATGACCATGTGGTAGGTGACAATCCTCTGTCCGCAATATCTGCAAGTTCCTAGTTTAAGTTCAGTAGAGATGCACTTTCAGTTTGAGTAACAAAGCTTGAGTAAGAAACAAGAATTGTGCCTATGTGAGCACTTACAACTACAGGAACAATGTTTGATATTTCAGAGATGTAACAGGCATCTTTGAGTCTGTGCTTAGTTAGGAGTTTGATCGCCTCCTTTCTTTTCACACTCCTTTTTGGGAGAGTTTTAGAACTGACATGCACTTCAGTTTGTTCCTTGTAATACTGTACCAGTTTTCGTGTCCTCTTTTTCATCAGTATTTGCCTTTTTGGCATGTGATTTTTTTTTCTGTTTAGTGTAGCACTCCCATATTTAGCAGAATTTCAGGGGGGTGTATGTAACGGGTGTAATAATAACTTTTATTTTATTGAAATTCTTGCTAAAATATGTGTATAGTTTTTGGTAAATGTCCTGCAATGCTGAGTCCAACAGTGCCATCTGCTGGTATGGGGTGGGGTTTGGTTTTGGCTTCTAACATGTGACCAGGAGGCGGGGTTTTGTCAGTTTTACCAGAGTACTACAAAGGTAAGACATATCTTTTGGTGCTCCACAAAATAAGTTAATTTCAAACTTTATAACCCCAGCTGACAAATCTCTCACCATGCATAGTAATGTGATTGATATTGTCAAGCTGTTTAGGTTTATTTTCGTTTTGTTTCTGTTTTACTAAATATTAATTCCCCTTGTAGAGATCAAAGAGATCAAACCCAGCAGAAAAAGCTAATGTTGTGACTCATCCATTTGCAGGTAAATTGTACCCATTTTTATACTCATTATTGTTTTTATTCCTATTTTTCATATACATTAAAAAAAGGATGATGTTGGTTAAAATTCAGAGTAAAGAAAAACATGTTGAATTCATTGTAAACGTTAAAAATCCACTATACGATCTCTTGTTAAAAGTATCTTGTTAAAATGCAAAGATTTATAAATGTATTGTGATATTCTAAAATGTATTTTCTGTAAAGTGAAAAGACAGCTCTTTGATATGCTTTGTTGTCTGTTTTACCAGAGTACTACAAAGAGATCAAAGAGATCAGACCCAGCAGAAAAAGCTAATGTTGTGACTCATCCATTTGCAGAACTGTAATAATAAAAACCCCATCATCCAGTCCAGCGTGAATGTGGATCTTTGGTGGGACACGTACAACGCGGTTACATATACATACATATATATATACATACATATATATACATACATATATATACATACATATATACATACATATATATACATACATATATATATATACAAATCTAATATATACATACATATATATATATACAAATCTAATATATACATACATATATATATATACAAATCTAATATATACATACATATGTATACATACATATATATATATATATATATATATATATACATATATATACATATACAGGACTGTCTCAGAAAATTAGAATATTGTGATAAAGTTCTTTATTTTCTGTAATGCAATTAAAAAACAAAAATGTCATACATTCTGGATTCATTACACATCAACTGAACTATTTCAAGCCTTTTATTATTTTAATATTGCTGAATTTGGCTTACAGCTTAATAAAACTCAAAAATCCTATCTCAAAATATTAGAATATCATGAAAAAGTATACAAGTAGGCTATTCAACTAATCACCTGAATCATCTAATTAACTCGAAACACCTTGCGAGGGTTTCCCGAGCCTTGCCTTAAAAACACTATATACATATATATACATATATATACATATACATACATATATATATATATACATACATATATATATATATATACATATATATACATACATATATATATATATATATATATACATATATATACATACATATATATATATACATATACATATATATATATACATATACATATATATATATATACATATACATATATATACATACATATATATATATACATATACATATATATACATACATATATATACATACATATACATATATATACATACATATATATACATATACATACATATATATATATATATATATATACATATACATACATATATATATATATACATATACATACATATATATATATATATATATACATATACATACATATATATATATATATACATATACATACATATATATATATATATATACATATACATACATATATATATATATATATATATATATATATATATACCGTATTTTCCGCACTATAGGGCGCACCGGGTTATAGGGCGCACCCCCCAAAAATAGTTTTTGGTCCAATATCTTCAATAGATAAGGCGCACCGGATTATAAGGCGCTACAATGGGAACGTCGACAAAACAGTCAGATGATTCAGTCAAACTGATTACCCCCTTAACATTCCCAAAGCTTGCAAAGAAGCAAATACGTGTCGTAGACACGTGCGGATACGGTGTCCGTACGATGTCACTTAAATGCGTCATTTCAAATATCATTCGGAGGGTTGAAGTCTTGGGATTCAAGAAATGCCAAACATTTCTATGTTTCTATTTTCTTTTTCGCTCACAACTTTACTGAGCATATGACAATAAACACTTGGAATTGAGTTTAATTCACTCAACTCATCACAGCAACATCAAGATCGTTCTAAAACAAGATAC
>NC_142356.1:42285263-42405263 GCF_059441175.1 Urocampus carinirostris | reverse complement strand
AGGCGTTTGTTGGCAGTCTTACCAGAGAGAACTGCAATGGTAAGACACATCTAATGTTGTGACTCATTCATTTGCAGAAACTGTAATAATAAAAACCTCATCATCCAGTCCAGCGTGAATGTGGATCTTTGGTGGGACACGTACACCGCGGTTACATATATATATGTATATACATATACGTACTGCCCAAGACTGGTGATTCCATAATTTTTGCTAAGGGTTTTATAGACAAGGGCGGTTGTACACTAATTTACTCCCCTGAGCGATCCCCCCTCCTCTTGTGATATTTTTTCTGTTCTCTCCATCACAAATAAATAACAGAACACCAACATCAAATTTTGAGAGTAATTATTTAATCTCCTTCAAAGTCTGATTTATCATCAAACACACCAAAGAGTTGTTTCCTTTATTGTACTTCTTTGCATTTATATCTTTGAAGACAAATTTATGTTTTCTCCATTCTCTAACATGCGTCTTTGGTACTGTGAATAAAAATAGTGTAATAATTAGCTAAAATCTAATGTGCACTACACACAAACTACTCCTGCCCACGCAAACTACACAGATTTGATTTCAGAGAAATCTCACAATACCCCCCTCCTCACCACCAACAATTTTCTCCTAGAATCTATACAATTCACACAGGTCACACTTTTTTAATTCAAAATGGTGGATTTCTCCTAAATGAGAGAATTTTAATTACTCAGGTATGGTTTCTAAGACTTGCAGTGATAGAAAAAGCAAAAGCAAAAATGTGTTTAATTGCACTTTTTTTATTCCTGGGCACATGAATATCAAAATTAAAATGATATAAAAATAATTGGATTACTTAATTTTATCAAAGAAAATAAATATTCCGTAATTAATTAATATAATAATGAGGATAAACTTGAGGCGGTATCATACAATAGAGTAGTCACGTCATTCTCCACAGGATATGCTGCATCCAACTTAGTCATTTTAAAAATAGATAAGGTAGTAAAAAGTTTACATACATTTGCGAGGAAGATAATGTCACGGCTCTCTTCAGTTTCCAGTATTTCTACAACTCTAATTTTTCTTTGATAGAGTGATTGGAACAGATAGTTCTTTGTCACAAAAACATTCATGAGGTTTGGTTCTTTTATGACTTTATTATGGGTTACCAGAAAAAGTGATCAAATCTGCTGGATCAAAATACACATACAGCAACACAATTTAACGATTTTGGTGTCAGTGAAAATGGGCTTCACAGCATGGCCTCTTAACTTTTTGTCAGTGATTATGAGTGACTACAGCTGGTGACTTCTCTGAGGCCATTTAAGTAGGGCTCATTGGATGCAAGAGCCCACAAACACTGCGATGGGAAAGTCATTGGAGCTCTGCATGGATCTAAAAAAGCGAATTATTGATTTGAACAAGTCAGGAAAGTCACTTGGATCCATTTCAAAACAGCTGCAGGTCCCAAAATCAACAGTGCAAACAATTGTTTGCAAGTATAAATTGCATGACACTGTTTTGTCAATGCCAAGATCAGGAAGAAAACGTAAGTTATCACCCACTGCTGAGAGAAAATTTGCCAGAAGGGTGAAGATTCAACCGAGAATCACCAAAGAGCAGATCTGCCAAGAATAAGAAGCTGCTGGAACACAGGTGTTAGTGTCCACAGTCAAGCGTGTTTTGCATCTCCATGGACTGAGAGGCTGCCGTCCAAGAAGGAAGCCCTTTTTCCAAAAGCGGCAACAGTAGGCTCGACTGAAGTTTCCTGCTGA
Source organism: Urocampus carinirostris (assembly GCF_059441175.1). Classification (NCBI taxonomy): domain Eukaryota; kingdom Metazoa; phylum Chordata; class Actinopteri; order Syngnathiformes; family Syngnathidae; genus Urocampus; species Urocampus carinirostris. The sequence continues at coordinate 42,403,512 of NC_142356.1, read as the reverse complement.
TCACATGGACAAAGATAAGACCTTCTTGAGGAAAGTTCTGTGGTCAGACAAAACAAAAATCGAGTTATTTGGCCACAATGCCCAGCAATATGTTTGGAGGAGAAAAGGGAAGGCATTTAACCCAAAGTACACCATGCCTACCGTCAAACACAATTGTGGTAGTATTATCCCTTGGGGCTGTTTTGCTGCCAATGGAACAGGTGCTTTACAGAGAGTAATGGGATAATGAAGAGGGAGGATTACCTTCAAATTCTTTACGATCACCTAAAGTCATCAGCCCGAAGATTGGGTCTTGGGCGCAGTGGGGTATTCCACCAAGACAATGAACCCAAACACCCCCCCACAATGGTAATGGAATAGCTAAATCAGGCTAGAATTAAGGTTTTGGAATGGCCTTCCCAAAGTCCTGACTTAAACCTTGTTGAGAACTTGTGGACAATGCTGAAGAAACATGTCCATGTCAGAAAGCCACCAAATTTAACTGAACTGCACCAATTCTGTCAAGAGGAATGGTCAAAAATTCAACCAGAAGCTTGTGGATGGCTACCAAAAGCGCCTAATTAAAGTGAAAATGGCCAAGGGACACATTAACAAATATTAGCGCTGCTGTATGTATATTAAGGCTTTAAATGTGGTACTTGTTGTCATGATTACTGATGCGGGGCACCTGAGTCTGCTCCGTTGGTGCCAACAGCCGAAGACACTGATTGGCTGCTTCCTCTTTTTCAAACCCCCGCCTTCCTGACAACACTCGTCGGATCGTTTGTGAACCTACGCTGCACGCTAGGCAAACTTTTGTGACTCCTGACTCTATCCTGCCCTGTTCTCCGTCTGATTCCCGTTGCCGAACTTTTTCTGAACCCGTTTACGTTTTTGCTCCTCCTGACTTGTTTTTTTCCTCGCTCTCGACTTTGCCTGCGCTCGACACGGAAGGGTCATTTCCGCGTTCCCAGCGATCTACTACCCGTGACCGACGATCCCCGGATCGTGGGTGCAAGTCCTTTCCTCCTTCTAAATAAAACTGAGTACAACGAACGCAATTGGGTCCCCTCTCCGTTCCTGGTTCGTGACAGAACGATCCGACCAGCGAAGGGACCCAGCGAACGCTCTCACCAGCCCCGATCAAAGCAAGACGGAGACTCCCTCCACCATGCAGCGGTCACGTCAGACTGAGGGGGAGGTCCGACGGATGTCCAGCGAAGTGTCCGCCATTCTTCGGCTGGTCCGGCAGCAACAACAGTTGCTTCAGCGCCAGCAACAATGGCTTGACGCGCTCCCAGAGGTGCTTGCCAGTCTGCTGCACTCATCGGCCTTCGCGTCCGAAGTGACCAAAGTGGGCTTCACCATTAATCACTTGGGCTTGACTCTGGGGAACGGCAGAATTCGAACGGGGATCGGCGGTGTGTTCTTCGTTCGATCTCCTTGCCCAGGAGATCAAGGTGTTCGACACGGGATCCTCATCGGCCGACGCGTCAAGATCACTGATTAACATACGCCAGGGAAAGCGCACGATCACTGATTTTTCGATCGACTTTTGGACCTTAGTAAGCCAGAGTAACTGGAACTCTGAGTTGTCCGGTTGAGTTCCGTCCGCACCCCGATCTCCCAGACCGGAAGGCCAATGCTCCAGGTCCACCTTCGGAGTCCCGGGTCAACCCAGTCCCTGTCCGCCCTTGTAGACTCGGGCGCGGAGGTCAGCATCCTGGACGCGGCCTTAGCCCGAAGAATGGGGTTGAAGTGTGTTCCCCTTCCAATTGCAGTTCCTGCCCAAGCTCTGGATGGTCATCTATTGGCCATGCCAGTCTGTCCGCCGGTCATGCCCGTCTGTCCGCCTGCTATGCCTGTTTGTCGGCCTGCCATGCCCGTCTGCTTGCCTGATTCACTCGTCCGCCTTTCTTACTCGTCAGTCTACCTGACAGACTCAGCGTCCGCCTGCCTGCCCGATTTGCTACCCGTGACCGACGATCCCCGGATCGTGGGTGCAAGTCCTTTCCTCCTTCTAAATAAAACCGAGTAAAATGAACACAATTGGGTCCCGTCTCCGTACCTGGTTTGTGACACTTGTGTTAATTCATTTCTTTGAATTATACCACAGATATCAATCATGTGGACAATTGGCCGGGTCAGTCCCGCCAAGGGTTATTAATTGGGTACAAGAAAAAAATTTGCTGCACTTTGAAATATGTCCACTTGATGTTGCAAAAGCCTGGCCAAGACACTCACAAAGCAACTAAAGCTATATTTCTGTCTCTGTGTCTCTGTCTCTCGAGATTTTTTTTTTTATAACATTTGGCCCCCGAGCTCAAATGAGTTTGACACCCCTGATTCATACTATTATCATTATTTTATTAGAGTTCTTAAATTTACCTTGATCATTTTAATCATTTTTAAAATTAAATGTAGTGTAATTATTGTTGATTGGATCTACTATGATGATGTGATTGAATGGTTGTTTTGAAAAATTTCAATAAATAAGAAGTTGCTACAGTTAAAGTAGACCAAGTACTTTTTTCCATTTACTCAAGTAATTATTTGGATGACTACTTTTTACTTCCACTGCCTCTTTTTCTTGATGGCAGTTTGAGAGTTACAACAAGGACTCTATGATGAAATTTAAAAGATTGAAGTTTTGTGGTTGCGGGATTCTTTTAATTCTAAAAATTGCCCTTTGTGTGTTTGTGCACATGTGTAGTATGTGGTGTCTTATTGAATGGCATCCCCGCCCTGTGGGGAGAAGCGCTTCCGCCTCTGCTTTCAGAAATAAACCAACTAACTTTATTCTACAAGAAACCAGCCTGCTGTCACTCAAGACTGTCTTTTGTATTTTTTAATTGAAATGGGTAAAAAAGAGAAAGATAGAAATCATCATCATCAATTACACAAAATGACTGGGATAATAATAAAATGCTAAAATAAGTCATTATTTATCCTTATTTTGAAAATGTATTTTATTATTTTGGGGGAAAAAAATATGCTTTATATTTGTATTATTTTTATATATTTCTGGTATTTCTATTTTTTTATTATATTGTTTTGTAATTTTTTTTCACTAGATTTATTGAGTAAACTGCAACAAAAAATTTGCCAAAATAATAAAATATTAAAATAAGCAGTACCATGCGTGTTCCAACATTATTTTTATCTTTTAAAATGTATTTTTAATTGTTTTAAAACATTTCATATTTGTATAATGTAAATGTAGTATGTATTGTATTAAGTAAAAAAATACTATGACGATTTTTGTATTTTTATTTTTCTGCAATTTATATTTTTAATGTTTGTATTTGTATTATTTAATTTTTGCATTTTTAATTAACCTAAATCTAACAAAATATTAAAATAATAGTTTCAATTCCATGCTTGACCCAACATTTTGTTTTATTATATAATGTCTTCTAGTTTTTTCTTTATCTTATTTATAATCTGTTCATTTTCTTTTTTTATTATTCATCTTGGCATTTTTATTTTATCAGATTTATATATTAATTAAACAAAATAATGAAATATAATAATAACAATCTTTATCCTTTTTTTAGATGTATTCAATTTAAAAGGTATTATTCTTTAAATCCATTTATTTATTATTTATATTTTTTCATCTTATTTATCAATTTAATGAGTAAATAATTGACAGAATTAAAAAATAAATAATAGCTGCAGTCCCATGCTTGACCCAACATTATTCTAATTTTTTAACTATTTTTTAAAATATCATTTTTTGAGTATTATTTGGGATGTTTTTGTAAAATCATAATTTGATTTAAAAATTACTTTTACCCCAATATTCAATGGATGCTTAATGAAATGAAGATGGTACTAATTAGACCAGATGTGTGGTCCCTTCTCAAGGTTTCTTCATTTTCCTTACGTTGAAGTTTTTGAGTTTTTCCTTGCCCTCATGTAGGTTTTACATCAGGGGATAGTGTAATAATAGTCTGTGGTTTGCAATAATCTGTGGTCTGTACGCTCCTTTGAGACTCCTTGTGATTAAGGGCTATACAAATAAACATGACTTGACCAGAAAACAATTGCCAAGCTATCTGGCTATCAATCTCTTGCAATGCTCACAAAGCTAACAACAGAAAATAAATATACAGCTTAACAGCCAAATAAGAACCAGTCGCAAGTCTGCACAGGACTGTCTCAAATAATTTAAAAAATTGTGATTGTGAAGTATTTTTCTTCTTTTTCTTTCTGTAATGCAATTAGAAAAACAAAAATCTCATACATTCTGGATTCACTAGTAATCGGCTAAAATATATCAATTATTTTATTCTTTTAATATTACAGATTATGGTGTAAACTCAAATATTGATATTCATAATTTTGGAATGTAATAAAAATAATACTACCGGTAGTTGGTTGTAAGCCATAATCGGCAGTATTATTTTTGGGTCATTCTTACAATTGGATGCAATTTCATCATGGTAACCTTCACTCAAGAAATGTAAAACATTCAATGTTTTCAACATTTCATCTAAAAGATGAACTTTCAAACTAAAAGAGGAATGTATAGACCCTTTTTTTTTATCAATTACTTCACACTGGGTGGCAACATATTTTTTAGACTTTAAAAATCCAAACGACTATGGCCTATGGTATACGGCAGTTAAGCAGACAGGAAAATATTTAAAAATAAGTATAAGCCCATTTTCACACAAAATACACGATTTTATGTCACTGGGACTCAAATGGCACCGAAACCCAGGAATGACTCTTTCATTATTATAAATAAATAATAATATTTGTTATATTTCAGTTGATCCATAATGAATCCAGAATGGATCTCATTTTAATTGCATTACAATAGATAAAGTTGTAACTTTATGCAAAAATTCTAAATTTCGGAGACAGTTCTGTATAAAAAAAAAAACAGGCTGCGTGCTCACAATAAGAAACCCCCAACAATGCCCTCCACCCCCTTTCCTGTCTTGTTGTAGATGTGAACGAGTGACAAGTGGTTCCACCTGGGAGGAAGGGTGGAGAAGAAAGAAAAAAGACATTTTGTGGACGCTGGATGTGCTGACAGGACACAGGCGGTCACACCCAAAATGGTGGCGCCTGACCTTCCCCTGACAAACAGAAACACCCAACACACAAAAAGACTGTGTACCAAATCATCCCTCCCTCAGGTCATGAATGCGTGTGTGACTCAGCAACATCACGACAATGTGTTTTCAAGCCCACCTCTTGGTCACGTGCTAGTTGGCATCAGTGACGGTTCGACACTGACTAACTCCCTGGGTGAGACAGCCTTCGAGCGAGCCATTCATCCCCACCGACCCCCCAAAAAAACTTTCCCCACCAGAAATTTGCAGAGGTACATATATAACAAAAATAAAAGAAGCAGATAAATTTGTCAATTGCGGAGTGGTACCTCGACTGACGAATTGAATTTGTAAATGCTCTAATCCGTTCCAAGCCCCGATTTTTTTTTCTAGTAAATCATAAAAGAGCATCAGAACATTAAACCATCCATCAATTATCTGCACTGCTTAACCACAGTAGGGTCGCGGGGTTGCTGGAGCCCATCCCAGCTATCTTTGGGCAGTGGGCACAGGTTGCCAGCCAGTCACAGGCAATGTTCCCTCTAATTTTCCACAGGTCTGAGCGTTCACACAAATTCGGTGAGCAACGCTTGAAACAACAGTGAGCAACCATAATCATAAGTGTGGCAAGATAATTAATTATCAAACATGTCCAAAACTTGACATCAAGTTACATTTAGCTGAGTTTCCGGCAATGCAAAATTATTTTTCTCTTTTGAATGAATTGACTCATGTACTATTGCAAAGGTTGTACGGCCTACAAACGTCGTTTGTTCTTACAATTCTTTAACAAGATATCCATTTCTTTTTATTTCCTGATATATGTTGTTGCATAATATTATTATTAACATTTTTGGGGGCTTATTTAGTCGGTTGTAAGATACAGAACTGTACTTAATCATATTTTTTAGTGGAAGTACAATGTTGGCAACATGATTCACTTGATATAATTGTAAATTATTTGAATGTAACACAAACTTTTTCTTCTTTTTTCCGTGTTTTTTTCTACTTTTTTTTTTAAATTCCTTTAAAAAAATTTCATCGTGTTTATTTTTTTCCGAGCTGTTACTTTTTTCTTTTTGTTCTCTATTTACTTTTTTTCCTACATTTCTTTCTTTTCTTTTATTCTGGCTTTTTCCAAAATTTTCCTTCCTTTTTTCTCAGCTTTTCACTCCTTTTTCATTTTGGTATTTTTTTCTTTTTTGTTTTATTCCCCCCTTCCTGAGTCATTTTGTGCATAATTTTACATAATATTTGGTCATGTTGGGATTAAAGAAGCAAAAACAACCTGAAGAGCCGTTTAGGACCTTTGTGCGCTGGCTAGATTTTCTTGTGAGCTGAGAGTGTGCGAGCAGTGCGCAATTGCGCACGCGCGCAGCTTAGAGGGAACACTGGTCACAGGGCACATAGAGATAGACAACTCACTTGCTCATTTACACCGAGGGACAATTTGGACCGGCCAATTAACCTGACATGCATGTTTTTGAATGTGGGATGAAACCAGAGTGCCCGGAGGAAACCCACACAAGCACGGGGACAACATGCAAACTCCACACATGAAGGTTCGATCTCATGACCTCAGAACTGTGCCGCACATGCGCTAACCACTGATCCGCCGTGCTGCTGCCCAACATAAAACCAATACATGTTAAAAATAGATTACGGCACATTAAACATAAAACGAGAGGCACATCATTTAAAAAAGACAAAGAATAAAGAAAATTAAAAAATAAATAAATTCATTTGCCTTTTTGCCTATCGTTCCTTAAAAAACTGATCAACTTTTGCCGGCTTTTGACAATCCGTCTGCGCGAGGCAGACATCAACATAATAAGCGATAGCCCGACTTGTTAACACTTTTTCCGGGTGATTCCTTTCCACAAATTTTGGGATTTCATAGAATTTTGCCAATATGTCTTTAATTTGGGCTGATGGAATGATGGCTGCATCGTCCTCCTTGTCGTCTCTGAACTCTTCCTGCAAGGCGGTTTGTGTGTTTTTCATACCTTTCTATTATCTCTTGCTTTGTTTTGATGGCCAGAAAGTGTCTTCCTCTTCTTTTCTGCTTGTCCACTTTTTATCAAAAAATGCTTAAATGATAAATACAAATAAGCTATATAAATAAAAATGGCAAACATTTATCAAAAAATGTTTAAATAATGATCACATATAATTTCCATATCTGTTTATTTTCCACTCGTCTCTAATGTAAACAGATGCCCACCCCCAAACTGTCACAAGTTGTCAAGGCTAAACCAATTCACCTAAGCGACTTCATAAATGATTTTGTCTCACATATTTGATCAATTTTATAGAGTAGAGAAAAATGTGCAAAAGTTGGCCTGTATTTTCAATGTTATAAATATTGTGCGTATTTGGAAGACAGGAGCCGCCAGCCAATTATTTTATGTATAGTAATACATGAATCCAACCCTCACGGTTTATTTTAAGGGACCTAGTCACAAGTTAACTGTCCCCCTTGCGTCCCTCCCTTACGCTTTTTGTCGTCTCATAAAGCGTGCTTCCCCCCCAGTCGCTTATCCATTCAGGAGGTGCAGGGCTGGTAGCATGTGAGGCAGAAGGCACGAGAGAGGGAGAGAAAGGCTCGACTGAGTCTGAGCGCAAATAACCGTCCCGTCAAATACGCTTTAGAATAGAAGTGTGTCTTAAGCCTTGATTTAAAAACTTCCGTTGAGGTTGCATCTCCAGAGGCAGGGCATTCCATAACACCGGATGGAGAACGCTCTCGAGCCTGCAGACTTCTTGGCTCTCTGAGTCACAAGTAGACCGGCATTTTCCGAGCGCAGACTCCGTGCAGGAACATAGGGGTAAATCAAATCGGAGAGATAAGAGGGTGCAAGCCCATGCAAACATTTATATGTTAATAAGAGAACCTTAAAGTCACATCTTAAGTGGACTGGGAGCCAGTGCAAGTTGGCCAATATAGGAGTAATATGCTCAAACTTTTTGGTCTTAGTCAAAAGTCTAGCTGCCGCATTCTGAACCAGCTGCAAACTTTTAATGCTAGACATCGGGAGACCAGAAAGCAATACATTACAGTAATCAAGCCGAGAAGTAATAAACGCATGAATTAAAACCTCTGCATCTGATTGGGACAGCATCGAACGAATCTTCGCAATATTACGGAGGTGGTAGAAAGCTATTCTAGTAATATTTTTCACGTGTGACTGAAACGACAGATTAGGCTCAAATATAACACCTAGATTTTTGACCGAGTCACTATGGGTGATATTACATTTGTCTAGGTTCAGGCTAGTGTTTGAAAACAACTGACGACAGTGAGCTGGACCAATAAATAACATTTCAGTTTTTTCTGGGTTAAGGCGTAAAAAATTAATTAATCTCAGTAAGGCAAGCCTCCAGATTTCTACAACTTAAATGTCCAGTTTTTTCCAGTGCCACATACAGTTGAGTGTCATCCGCATAGCAATGGAAACTAATATTATACTTGTGGATAATGTCACCAAGCGGGATCATATAAATACTAAAAAGAAGGGGGCCAAGTACAGAGCCTTGGGGAACACCACAGGGGACATTAGATTGTTTAGAGGTCAGATTGCCATAGTTAACACATTGCATCCTGTCTGACAGGTAGGACCTAAACCACGAGAGAACAGTTCCTGAGATACCAATGTGTTCTAGACGAACCAATAATATGTTGTGGTCGACAGTATCAAAAGCAGCGCTGAGATCCAGCAGCAGTAACATTGATGAGGCACCGGAATCTATTGCTAAAAGGAGATCTTCCGTTACTTTAGCCAGGGCTGTCTCAGTAGAGTGATTTGCCCTAAATGCTGACTGGACAGTTTCAAAGAGGTTATTTTCTGATATGAAGTCATTAAGCTGCTGTTTTCAAGTAATTTCGCAAAAAATGGCAGATTTGACACTGGCCTATAATTACCTAGGCTTTCTGGGTCAAGGTTAGGTCGCTTAAGCGTGGGTTTAATGACGGCAGATCCTTCACCAGTGAAGCTGGAAACGGATCAAGCAGGCACGTAGTTTGTTTGGCCCTACTGACCATCTGTGTTAGATTATCAAGGGATAAATCATTGAAACTGGAGAATGTTTCTGAACAACCGCCGACACGGTCCATACCTAACACCTCCACATCTTTGATATAGGAGGATGATATAGAGCGTTCTTTTAAAATTTCATTCCTGATTAGTTGAATCTTTTTATTAAAAATTCCATAATGTCGTTAGCAGAATAAGTGCAACGATTTGGGTTAAGTTGTTGTCTGGTAAGTTTCGCCACTGTGTCAAACAAAAATTTCGGATTATTCTTATGTTTAACAATAATCTTTGAGAAAAACGAGGCTTTAGCTGAGGCAAGAGCTACTTCATATTTCAGCACACTGTCACACCAGGCCAGTCGGAAGACCTCTAGCTTAGTAGTGCGCCTTTTTCGTTCAAGTTTTCTGCAACTTTGTTTGAGTAACCTAGTTTCTTCAGTAAACCAAGGTGTATTCTTCTTAAGTCGGAATTTATGCCTTAGGTGCGCCACAGAATCAAGAACATTAACCAAAGCAGTATTGAAGTTGTTTGTAAGTGAGTCAAGAGACCCAGTGTACGAAAGGAAGGCTGCAGTTACCGTAGGTAATAATTCTTTTAAGGCTAATACCGTTTTAGGGCGGATATTGCCACTGCTCAAGCCTAAATTTTCCTTATCACAGTAAACATTAGACAGCACCTCACACTTAACAAGATAGTGATCAGAGATGGCATTAGGATATGGTAACACTGTAACATTTGAGGCTACTACGCCAGGGGTCAGGACGAGATCTAGAGTGTTCCCATCTTTATGAGTGGGCACATCAACTATTTGATTGAAACCAAATGTATCAATCAGTGACTTAAAAGCAATCCCAAGTGAATTTGATGGGGAGTTTATGTGAACATTAAAATAACCAATAATTACAACGTTGTCCGTATAAGTTACTAAGTCTGTTAACAGTTCCGAAAATTCTTCCAAAAAAATTTGATTATGGTCAAGGTGGGCAATACACAACAACTAAATAAATTGGTGTTGACATTAAGGACCTCATAACAAGTGCTTCAAACCTTTTAAAACTAGTAGGGGTACTAGGAGTAAATTTCAACTTATCTTCCGATATAAGAGCAACACCTCCACCTTTTTTGCATGGTCGTGCCAAGTGCTAACTCACAAAGTTAGGGGGAGAAGCCTCATTTAACACTACAAACTCATTTGGTTTTAACCAGGTCTCACAAAGGCCAATAAGGTTAAGATTGTGTTCATTAATAAGGTTATTGACAAGTAAAGCCTTGGAGGCTAGTGATCTAATATTCAGAAGGCCAAGCTTCAGCACTGTGGACTGAGCTGAAACCTTTCGCGAGTTTTGAACCTTAATGGTAACCTCCACAGGATTATACTGCCGGTCCCGGGTCTTGTGCCTTGCATGACGGCAGATGCGGCCCGAATTCCACAGGAATATTGTTGACAGGTGGAGTAGCAGGATGACTATTGGTAGAAAATAATGTTATTTCTTCTCCTTCCTCACCTAACAAGGGAGAATCAGAGGTAAGAAGCACAGAAGAAGATGCTATAGAAGAGTACAGATCAGGGTGTATGGTGCAGTCAATAGAACGCTCTAAACTACAAAAACTATGTGAATTGCATGAATCTAGCATAGCGCTAGTTAGCTCTAGCGTTACAGACTCCCCACCCGTGATTACAAGTTCACTAATCACCTGTGACCTGGCCTGCACTAGTGTACCCTGTCATGGAAGGCCTAAACAGTAATCTATATTTTTAGAAAGAGTGAGAGCACCTTCCCAGTTAGGGTGAAGGCCGTCTCTCCTCAGCAGGTCAGGTCGGCCCCAGAAAGCAGGCCAGTTATCCACAAACCTAAATCCCTTCTGATTGCAAAAACTTGCCAGCCACCGGTTTAGCGAGACCAGTCTGCTAAACCTCTCATCATTGCCTCTTGCAGGCAAGGGGCCAGAGACAATTACTTGATGCCAACTCATCTTTCTGGCGAGATTACAGGTCCTAGCAATATTTTTCTTTGTAATCTCAGATTGTCTCATTCTAGTATCATTAGAGCCGACGTGAATGACTATATGGGTGTAGCTATCCCTGTCCTGGTGTCTAGATTTGCTCGTCAGCTCCCTCAAATTAGCCTCAATGTCGGGTGCTTTGGCCCCAGAAATACACACAACCGTGGCTGGGGTGCTAAGCTTTATGTTACGGGTGATGGAGTCACCTATAACTAGGGTGCGGGAGCCAGTAGACCGGGGTGGAGTGGGACTAGCTAGGGGGCTGAACTTGTTACGCGTCTGAATTGGCTCACCGCGATTAGCATGCCGTTTAGGGCTAGTGCTAACCGGACTAGCAGGTTCGCTACAACCCACGCTAGCAGTGATGTCCGAGACACCTAACATTTTCCATTTAAACTGCTCTAGCTCACAGACACGTCCCTCTAGAAGGGCTACTTGCCTACGGAAACGGGAGCAACCTTTACAGCAACCCATGCTCACTTGTAAGCAGTCGGATGCCAAAGAGCGTCTTAGCAGCCGTGGGAGGGGATGCCCTTCAACAACGATCGGCAGCAGCTTCCGACTGTAAAACAATTGTTCGCGGCACTTACCTTGCGCCAATCGTCCGAGATACTTACCCGAAACTTTTCAACTGTTCGAGATAAAAAGTCTTAATACAGAATTCTGCTATAGTAGGAATCTGAAACAATCTGGTAGTCGCGACGACGTGAGGACACGAGGAGGCTGCCGTTCACACTGCAGAGCCATCCATCCATCCATAGTCTTCCGCTTATCCGGGGTCGGGTCGCGGGGCAGCAGCCAAAAAGAGAAGCCCAGATGTCCCTACACCCAGCCACATCGTCCAGCTCATTCAATGGGATCCCGAGGCGTTCCCAGGCCAGCCTAGAGACATAGTCTCTCCAGCATGCCCTGGGTCGCCTCCGGGGCCTCCTGCCGTAGGGACATGCCCGGAACACCTCCCGAGGGAGGCGTCCAGGAGGCATCCTTATCAGATGCCCGAGCCACCTCAACTAGCTCCTCTCAATGCGGAGGAGCAGTGGCTCTACACAGAGTCCCTCCCGGATGACTGAGCTTCTCACCTTATCTCTAAGGAAAAACCCAGGCACCCTGAGGAGGAAACTCATTTCGGCCACTTGTATCCTGGATCGTGTTCTTTCGGTCATAACCCAAAGTTCATGACCATAGGTGAGGGTTGGAACGCAGTTAGACCGGTAGATCGAGAGCTTTGCCTTTTGGCTCAGCTCCCTCTTCACCACGACGGACCGGTACAGGGTCCAAATGACGGCAGACGCTGCACCGACCCGTCTGTCGATCTCCCGTTCCATCCTACACTCACTCGGGAACAAGACCCCAATATACTTGACCTCCTCCACTTGGGGCAAGATCTCATCCCCAACCCGGAGGGAGCATGCCACCCTGTTCTGGCTGAGTACCATGGTCTCTGACTTAAAGGTGCTGATCCTCATTCCGGCCACTTCACACTCGGCTACAAATCGCTCCCGCGAGAGCTGAAGATCACTGCCTGAGGAAGCCAACAGCACCACGTCATCTGCAAAAAGCAGTGACGTAATAATGAGGCCCCCAAACCGGACTCCATCCCCACCAAGGCTGTGCCTTGAAATCCTGTCCATAAAAGTTATGAACAGAATCGGTGACAAAGGGCAGCCCTGGCGGAGTCCAACCCTCACAGGGAACGAATCAGACTTACTGCCGGCAATGCGGACCACACTCCGGCACCGGGCATACAGGGACCACACAGCCCGGATAAGACTGTGCGGTACCCCATACTCCTGAAGCACTGCAGAGCATTATGGTGAATTCTGATTTTTGGGTAAAAACCCATGTTTTTGCGAGATCGTTCACATTTCCAAATAAATGCGACTTCTATGCCTCTCCTGTGACCTTCAAGCGTTTTTTGTATGAACGCCATCATATCTAGCTTGTGCGGAAGAGGACGAGTGACGTCACACACAATACATTGTTAGCAGAAGTGTAGCATATCTAGCAACTTGAAAAGTTATAGTGCTACCGCAAGAGGAACAGTGTTATCCTCCCAAATAAAAATTAAACCCAAAACCTCACTTTCCCTGTTTCCCTGATGATTTCTACGCTATGAGGAAGAAAATGGAAACGAGCAGCCGCCGGAGAATTGAAGGTTAATGAATCGAAGGTTCGCCAGTGGAGAAAGCTGAAAAACTAATTCCAACAAGTTTTTGTCTGTGTGTTTTACTTTGTAATCAATATTTAAATAAACCACAAATAAACTCAGTTTTGCTACTGTTGTATTTTTAAATACACACACTTGTATGCTTGACAACCCCCCCACCCCTTGCAAAAAATGCCCCCACCCCTCGTGCAAACGTTAATAAACATGTTCGTATCTAATTTTTGGGGGAATGTAATAGAACAGTAAAGCACGGAGCATTTCCACCTTGTAAGCTCAAGGTGATACATTTCATGCAAGCAGAGGGCACCCGCTCCAGATCGTGCAGTGCGCCCTCTGTATGTGTTAAATAAAAAATAGAACAAGCTAGGGAGACTGCTTCCTTTCACACAGTGAGCTCTGTGGTCGTGAAAATACGGTAGTACACACCATCGGAGCAGTTCTTCAGATTATTGGCGATTTCTTACACGGAATGGCGTTTATTCCTTATAACAAGAAAATACTGCCAAGTTTTACACAAAAGTTATTTTTACGGCCATTCTGAAAGTTGAATTACACCCACAAATGTGATGCTGCAGATACTCGACGAGCTCAATAGAAGGTCAGTTTTATAGCCAATACTACCCAATTACCAAAGTTTCTATTCCTGTTTTCCAGCGATATTACTTTGCCATCCCCACCTCAGAACTATAATACATGTCCCATGGCTCTACTGTATCCAGGTATATATGGCACCAGTCAAAAACAACAGTGGTCCTGTCAGTACACGCTTCCTCATTTAAGAGGCACGTGCACATCAATAAAGCTCACGCAAATACAACATGTTAACTAGCAGTTGGGGCATGTGGGACAATGCAACTTCTGGCAAGTATGAGGAAACGTATGCTGTAAAACGCCCTGGGTGCACGGACTAATATAAGGCCCTTACACAGTGCACAACAGACACGCACTTAGCTGCCAAAAATTAACAGCTTATCATCACCTCGAGGATGACATCTATCATGCATTCAAGATGAAATATGTTAACCCATTTGTCACGAGAAACAGACAACGGTTAATTTAACTACTAAATTCATTCACTTTGTAGGGCACAAAAACAGTTGGATACATATCAATTTGGGTCAGAAGTGGAACATCCCTGCTATGTAACACTATGATTGTGTTGAAAACTGGGTTAGAGATTTGGGTGTTCATAACAGACAACCTCAGACAATTGCTCCCCTTTTTATGATTCAAGGGGTTTGTGTACCCTTTTCAAGCACTTTTTAAGGCGTTTTAAAGCCAATTTCCCAATTTCTTCAGTACTAGTAAATGGAAAATTGTGAGATGTGAATCATGTATTCTGCAGAGCTACTGTTGAAATTTTGTGATGGAGTCAAAGGCAGGAAAGCAGGAACCATGGCATGGTGCTTAAATTTATGGTATTTATTTACAAAAATCATCAAAGTCACAAAAAAATGGTCTAAACAACAATAAAAGTGTCTGAAATAGAAATCAAAAACCAAACCTCAGAAACCAGGAAGAAACTGCAAAAAGGTGATGGTATTGAAGGTAGTAGGTGAATAATGGAAAACGAAAATCACTTGACTCTTAATACTGTCCAAAATGTCTTTATGAAGTGTCAGGCTAAAAAAACACACCTGTCTCAATTGAACACCAATTAGGCACCTTCTGGTGGACGCAGGTGCGCGCCTGACTCAAACACACAGGTGTTAAACAGGCGGCCCGCGGGCCAGATCAGGCCCGCTAAGGGATTGAATCCGGTCCGCGAGACAACACTCAGAGAAGCACAAGAGAAAAACAAGCGTCAGGTTGAAATATGTCAACTTGATGTTGCCAAAGCCAGGTGCCTCCCACAAAGACACTGTACCTCTCTCTCTCACTCTCTCTCTCTACCCTTTGCACTTTTCTCTCCTTCTGTCTTTCCACTTCTCTTTGAATTTCTTTCTTCCTCTCCCTTTCTTTCCCTCTCACGCGACTTCTTTTTTTTTATCCTGTTTTGTTTCTCACTCTCACTCCCTTTCTCTCTTCCGCCCTCTCTCTTCTTTTCCTTCCCTCATTCTCTTATTTCTTTATCGCTCTTTTTCTTTCTCTTTAATCTACTAGTCCGGCCCCCGACAGAATGTTTGTTCTATCGTGTGGCCCCCGAATTAAAATCAGTTTGACACCCCTGCTCTAATAGCTACAAATATATCTGCAATTGTGCGATTTTATAATATGGCATGTGCATTTATTTAGACATATGTATATCTTTGTTTTGGAAACTAATCTCTCCCCATATAGGTGTTGGCTTGAAATGACAGTAATATGCAGTTAACATTTTTAGTTCCAGGAAGATCTTTCCGTTACAATTTTCTACTGGAAAATGCTAGATTTATTTTGTGCATGGCTCATGATAAATGTTTATAAGGTATACGTAAATCTTGCACTAATATATATTTTTGCCCTTTATAGGTGTAACAAGCACCTGTACAGTTGGACGTGACCCGTAGGGGGCGATGACGCTTTATAGGACAGTGCCATAAAAAACTAAAGCCAGCTGCAGTTAATCACGAGGCAAGAAGAAATGCAGTGGTAAAATGAAGCTAACCAGAGAGCACTGTCTGCGTCATTTTTGAAGAGAAACATGGCAAGAATTTCTAGACCTTTATCTAAAATTCAAATACTTTTCCATTTTTAATACACAATATTAAAATTCAAGCATTTTCAAGGATTTAAAGCACCTGACCCACCCAACCCTGATTAACATACTTTTCCAGTATGTTAATTTGTTCAAGGATACAACTGAAGTAAGGTTTTAGTGTTTTTGATTTGTCATTAATCAAAAAAAAAAAACAGAATAATCAAATATATATAATGATTTAATTTGGGTAAAAGCTGTGATTGAAATGAATGTGACTAATCTCAAACAATTCCAGGCTGTTTTTTTCTGCCGGTTAAGTTGTGCGACACATGCCAACAAGGACAACGGGCTCTAACATGCTTTTTAGGGCTCCTCCCATCCTCCACGAGGAATTCCTGGAGACAAGTGCACGGTTGTTCCTTTAAAATCCCTTGCGTCATAAATTCATACAGTATTTCCTCGGTTTTCACGGTTAATACATTTAATAACCACAACATATAAGGTGAATTACCGATGAGGAGTCAACCATACACAGTATGAAGAATTATGTATTATGATTACCTTAAGCACTGGTTCTGAATGGAACAGTGACGAGCTCATATGATGCATTTTTAATGGGAAGAAATTCGGGTATAAGCTGACGAGTTAATAGAAAACACTTGACCATTTTAATTCAAAGGAAAATTATATAAAGCTTCTGATATAGATGAAAACCCATTTATCTATGTACATGGGCGTGCTCAAGCACCCCCAAATTCAAGCCAAGCACCCCCAAATTTCATTCTATCTATCTATCTATCTATCTATCTACCTTGGTCATGTCCCTCAAGAGGAGTGACCGACAGCAAGACAAACACATACAAACACAAAGAAAATAAAAGGGAAAAAAAATTGCAAAAAACACACACAAAATTTGTTGGACCATGGCCAACCCAATTGCCCAAACACCCAAACAAGTTAGGCACCTCGGCACCTAAGTTGGTCATGCTTTCTTCCCTCCAGATGAAGTGGGACACCAGAAAGCGGCCATGTCACTCGGGTCAGGGTGACATAACACACTCTTTTGTTCAACAGCAGGGCCAGACAGCTTTGACTGGTTTACCCCTGCCACATTATTCGGGTGCCCAGCCCATCCTTGGGAACACGTCCACAATCCCACTATCCTTTCACAACACCTCTCCACTCCTTCCTATCGCCAACAAGAGCTCTAGCTTCCATTATATTTAGACCTCTTTCCTGCAGTGCACTCATAACACCATCCATCCACGTCAATTGCGGCCTTCCTCTTGGTCTCCTTTCTTTTACTTCTGCTCTGTACTTCCTCTTCAACATTTTCTCCTCATCCATCCTCTCCAAGTGTCCAAACCAACCAAATTCTCTCTTATCAACACGCTTGATCAGTTCCACGACTACTCCACTTCTGTCTCTCACTATTTTATTTCTAAATCTATCCAACCTGATTTCTAACGTCATGCCCACTCCATCATGTGAACACTTCATCACCTTACTCTTCCCAACATTGACACATAACTTACGCCTATCACATACTCTTCCAAACTCCGTTACCAACCTTCTCAACGTTTCCTCAGAATCAGCCACAAGCGCTGTGTCATCTGCAAACAACTGACTTACCTGCTCCACTGTTGTCCATCATCTCTACACCTCTGCCAAATACTCTTGCATTCACCTCTCTCACCACGCCATCCATGTACACATTAAACAGCCATGGTGACATCACAGACCCCTGTCTCACACCAGTCAACACAGGGAACCACACACTTGTCTCACTCCCTACTCTTACACATGCTCTGCTGTTCATATAAAAACTCTTCAATGCTTCCAACAACTTTCCACCCACTCCATACATTACCATCACCTTGCCACAACGCCTCTCTATCAACTCTGTCTTACGCCTTTTCCAAGTCCATGAAAGCCAAATAAACATCCTTACCTTTTGCAAAATATTTCTCACACACCTGTCGTACTGCAAACACCTGATCCACACATCCTCTTCCCTTCCTGAAACGACTCTGCTCCTCCATCACCACCTCATTCGTTCTTTCTCTCACTCTCTTAATCAAGACTCTTCCGTACAGACAACAAACTGATACCTCTCGAATTGCTACATTCATACTTATCACCTTTACCCTTATACAATGGCACCACACATGTACTACACTAATCAACAGGAACCACACCACTTAAAAAGCATACATTCAACAAGCGTACTAACTAGTCAATCATAGCTGTGCCACCTTTTTTCAGGCATTCAGCAGTACAACCATCCAACCCAGGTGCCTTTCCCCCTTTCATTTCTTTCACTGCCTCTTGCACCTCCCATGTTTCTACAGGCTTCAAATTTAAATCACCCAACACGGGCATTTTCTCCATACCATCGATCGCTTCGACTCTCACTTCTCTCCCATTCTCCACATTTAGCAACTCCTCAAAATACTCTGCCCATCTCGTCCTGACTGCACTACCGCTAACCAGCAATCTGCCCATCCTTATTTTTCACTTTCTCTTCCTTTCCAGACTCAGTTTCTTACACTTTTCACTTCTTTCCAGAACACTTTTCTCCTTTCCTCAAAGTTCACTCCCGTCTTTCGACATCATTCATCACTTGCTTTCCTTTTCGCTGATTCCACTGCCGCTTTTACCAATCTTTTCTTCACTTTATATCTTTCATACGCATCGCCACTCTTATCTTGCAGCCACTCCTCAAAGGCACGTCTCTTTTCTGTCACAGCCTGATTCCTCATCATTCCACCATTCACTTCTTTTCCTAATACCTCGACCAACTTTTCTCATTCCACACACTTCTTTTGCACTCAACACTGCCTCTTTAAACCACTTCCATTCAATTTCCACACTCTCCATTTCTCTTCAACTAATTCGTTCATGCTCTTCCCTTATCCTCTCTTTAAACTCCCTTTCCTTTTCTGCCTTATTCAACTCTGACATTTTCACCTCTTCCCTCACACTCTTCTTATAACTCGCCCTCCACGATCTATTCTCAGTTTTCCTTGCACATAAAAATGATCAGACATACCACTCATTTCACCTCTGTAAACATGCACATCCAACAATCTACTTAACATCCCTTTCCTAACCACTACATATCAGGAAGAAATGAGAGTGGGAAGAAATTGATTGAGTTATGTGTGGAAAATTAGTTGGTGATTGGAAATTCATTGTTTAAAAAGAGGGACGTGAATAAGTAAACCTGCCAAAGGTCATAGCATTTTTAAAACTCTTTAAAACTCTTTTCCGTGTAGGCTTAAATACAATGAAAAAACTTGGCTATATTTAAAAAAAAAAAAGGAAAACAAAACAAAAATATGAACACCGGAAATACAGTACTCCACTGCCATGAAATGGTTCATTCCATTTGATTTCTAACACTGTTCTCCTTTTGCTTGCGGCAAAGCGACAGAGTCTCTGGAAGCTCTGGTGCAATTACAGTGAGAGTATGTTATTATGGAATCCCAAGAGTGCTATATTAAATTCACATATAAGAGACCCCCTAAAGCTGCTTTAAAAAAGCCACAT
This sequence comes from Urocampus carinirostris, assembly GCF_059441175.1. Classification (NCBI taxonomy): domain Eukaryota; kingdom Metazoa; phylum Chordata; class Actinopteri; order Syngnathiformes; family Syngnathidae; genus Urocampus; species Urocampus carinirostris. The sequence continues at coordinate 42,384,087 of NC_142356.1, read as the reverse complement.
ACTAAACTAAATTCAAAATAATAATCAGGAACGTACCAAAACATCACTAATTATTATGTACATGATGAAGATTGTATCCAAGTCAGATCAAGACGCTTCCCTTGATACTAGTAACCATAAAAAACAGCACTATTGTTTCATGTGGGTGAGAAAACCCCAACCAAAAAAACTTGCCTGTTCAGCGCCCTGGGTTATTCCTGGACGCTGGCTATTTCAGCTGAAAATGAAAATCTCCATTCTGATCCCTGGAGTTAATAAAGATTAATAAATTGATGAAAAGCTAAAAATAAAACATTTTGAAATCATTTACTGTACCTTCAGCGGCGCTTGAATGGCAGACACTTGTACACCATTTTCGTATTTTGCAATCATTTTCTTCTACGACTCAATAGTTGTTGTCTCCGTTTTCCACTTTACCTCCCCCTTATCACTTAGTTTCTTTGGACACATATTACTGTGGGCAGAAAAAGTAAATAAAACCAACTAAATCATAATAAAATGAGATATTATCCCTCTCAAACGCGCTGATAGACTGAACAAGTAGAAGAAATTGAGCAGCATCACCATCTACTATCAAGAAGTGAAATTCTTAGCATATCTTATCAAGGTTTTGGGTTCCGACCCACCAGTTAAGAAACACTGCTCTAAAGCCATGTAAATGTTCACATCATCAAATTAAGGTCTTAATCCAAATTTTCTAATTGCCATGGTTGGGTAAGTCCCATCATTTTCTAGATACTCACGCATCTATAGCAGGGTTCAGGAACCTTTTTGACTCAAAGAGCCATAAAAGTAAAACTATTTATTATGGTAAAGAGCCAAACCATATATTGTGGGACAAAATTCAACAAAACCTCTAAACCCATTCTCCAGACAAAAGCTTATTCTTCAGCACATTGTATCTCACTGTGTGACTTTTGATAATTTGATCAAATGTATGAAATAAGAATAATGCCAGAGCCTGTGTTGCAAATGTCAGCACATATACCACTTTAAACCGCTCTCCCTCCTATAATTAGGATTGCTGAGCCTCATTCCGACCTTTTTTTCTTATGTTTTTTAATATATAAACAATGGTTTCAAAACTAGGTGCAAGCAGTTATTTTGTAAAAACGTCACAAAATTCTGCAAAGGAGAATACCAAAATATTTACCTTCGGTACAGACGGCCCAGAGCAAGAGACAGGAGTGCTTGCGCGCTTTGCATAGCTCCACCCATCCCAGCTGCTCACCCAATCAAACTGCTCTAGGTGCTCTTCTGGTGTTTTGGCATATTTACCGTTTGATTTTCAACAGTGAACATGGATTATTGAATAGGCTTCCATATAAAGATTTCTTAGCGATATACAGGCAAAACGATTTTTTTTTTTTTTTTGGTGTAACATCTTGACTGTAAACTGTGCCGAACTAACAATAACGACACTTTTGGTTTGACTTTGCTTGCACTGCCAAAGGCTACAGTCATTCAAATCAAGAACTCCTGAGGAATAGTTCAATTTTATCAATTTTGTGTCTTAGCCATATGTACTCATGAGAAGAGCCACAGGTTCCCGACCCCTGATCTATACCAATCTGCTCTCATAACATTTTGGTCCATTCTTCCAGCCTTCTCCATAGTTCGGTGATTGTAGTGGGTTTCTTGACAAGAACTTTGTCGCCAAGCATTTTCTAGAGGTTCTCTATTGGGTTGAGATCAGGACTCTGGGCAGGCCATGCCATTGTTTTCACCTTCAAAGAAATTATTTACCCGTTTTGCTGTGTGACATGGAACATTGTGCATGAAGACTGGAGGCAGATTGGCCGATGAACGCAAGTAAGGAACCATGTGCTGTTGAAGAAGGCTCTGATACACATTTGAATTCACTCAGCCATGTAGCTGTACTGGAGTCCCGACTCTTGATGCAGAGAATAAGCCCCAAACCATGACACTTCCTCCTCCACCTTCCACTGACTTTTTTACACTTTGAGTTTAGTCTTTTTCCAATGTGTCGCCAAACATAATGCTTCTCTTCAGACCCAAATCAATTAAATTTACCTTAATCACTGAGTGAACTCTGACCACTTTTCATCTGTCCAAACAACATGCTTGTCAGCAAATCTCTGTCTGGCTTTAAGATGTTTTATTTTTTTTTTTGCTAATGAGAGGTTTGGTCACTGCAGTGTAGTTCTAAAGTCCTAATGCTCTTAAACAACGATATACTGTATAGATAAACAGAGCCTTACCATGTTCAGCACTGAACTGGGGAGCAATTCCAGTTGCAGTGCGGAAACGATTACCCATCCACATCCTCCGCAGTGAACTGTCCTCTCTTGCGTTTGTCTTCAGTGGATGACCAGCTTTCTTGGGCGACTTGAATGAGTTTGTAGTTTTGTAAAGATTCAATATCTTTGAAATCTCAGATTTAGAATGATCAACTTGTTTTGCTATGGCTGATAGGGTAATCCCTTTTGTTTTAATTCAGACAACCTGCTGACAGAGAATTTCTGTCTCTTTAGAGCGGCCCACCATCTTGCAGTTAGAATGACAGAGATTAAGTGGGAGGCACTATTAAGTGTCCTCTAATTTTGATCAATGCATCCTTTCTATTTTGTGAATAAGTGTTGTAGTATCTTGATATAGACACAAAATGTCCTTAAACAGCAGTAAAAAAGCCATTTTATAATTATTATTTTTTTTTTACAAATTGTTCACTAATTTTGATCTCCAGTGTGTGTGTGTGTGTGTGTTTGTGTGTGTGTATATATAAAACACACACACACACACGTCAAAAGTTTCGATACACAAGTGGAGAACATAATGTCATGGCTCTCGAGTTTCCTCGACAACTCTGATTCTTCTCTGATAGAGTGGAACAGATTATTCTTTGTCACAAAAAACATTCTTGAGGTTTGGTTCTTTTATGACTTTAATTTGGGTTAACAGAAAGAGTGATCAAATCTGCTATACATACAGCATCGCTAATAATTGGTAACATGTCCCATGGCCATTTTCACTTTAATTAGGGGCTTTTGGTAGCCATCCACAAGCTTCTGATTGAATCTTTGACCACTCCTCTTGACAGAATTAATGCATTTCAGTTAAATTTGATGGCTTTCTGACAAGGACTTATTTCTTCAGCATTGTCCACAAGTTCTCAAAAGGGTTTAACCTAAATTTTAGCCTGATTTAGCCATTCCATTACCACTTTTGATGTGTGTTTGGGGTCATTGTCCTGTTGGAACACCCAACTGCGCATAAGACCAAATCTTCAAGCAGATGATTTTAGATTATCTTGAAGAATTTGAAGGTAATCCTCCTTCTTCATTATCCCATTTACTCTCTGTAAAGCACCAGTTCCATTGGTATCAAAACAACCCCACAGCATAATACTACCACCACCATGCTCAATGGTAGGCATGGTGTACCTTGGGTTAAAGGCCTCACCTTTTCTCCTCCAAACATATTGCTGGGCATTGTGGCCAAATAGCTCGATTTTTGTTTCGTCTGACTACAAAACTATCTTTGTCCAAGTCAAGACAAATCCAAGTCCAATAAAAAATATGTAGTGCGCAGTGTCTGGTGCTTTGAAACAAGACAAATATGCAATGCGTTGAAATGATACAGGATATATTTTTCCTCACATACTGGCAGTAATAATCACATAAAACAAAAGAGGTGCATGGAATAAAATACATTTACAGTGGAACGCCAACTGATTGCTGCAACCAGTGCACAAACACTAGTGTACATGGCTTAAAGCTGCACGTCACGTGGAAGGAATACAGTGTCACCGATACAGTCAAGGGGTCCGTCAAATAAAAATATCTTTAAGTCTCTGACTAGAAGGCACAACAAGGACTTTAGTTAAAGTAACACGAAAAAAATCTGAAATACGTGACACCACACTCTTAGTGAAATTCATTTCTTCAGTCATAATCTTTGGGTATAAATTGCTACACGGTGTGCTAGCACAAGTGCTAATGTGAGAAGCAAGACTTTTGGGAGGGCTGGTGCTTGTTTATCACATTTGATGTTTTGAAAAAACAAAACACGTTCAGTGCCATTGACGGAAATAGATGTCTAACCTCCATTTTTTATATAGGTCTCAAAATGGATAGTCAAGTCTCCATTTTGTCCACTAAACACGCAGAGACGGTCTCTTGTGTACCCACCGCCGCCCCCGCTGCCACTTTGGGAAATTGCACTAAGCTTAGGGGCAGTCTGTGGCCATCGGGAATGGTCGGTATCCCCAGACTGGCTAGAAGGTTTTGGAGGCGAGCAGCTTTGCTCACCAGATGCTGCTTCTCCAGCTCCAAGGAAGAAACCTGCTCTTTAAGTTTGCTCTCCAACTGCACCAAAGTCGCCACTCGGCTCTCCAGGCTGCAAACTCGGGCGTGCGACACCTGGACGGGAGGTAAAGTCGTCAGTCCACGGTTGCAAAGTGGTTACTGTGTGCATTACCGCTAATATGAGTGCTGAAATGTTGAAATGCTTTTCATCCATAAAGAGATTTTACTTTGAAACATTGCACAAGAGTTGCATTGAAGAAGGATAAATAATCTTAATATTTTTATACTCATTTTTCCAATACTAACAATGGTAATACATATATATGAACAGAGAAGAAAATAAGTATTTGAACACCCAGCTATTTTGCTATTTCTCCCATTTAGAAATCATGGAGGGGTCTGAAATTTTCATCCTAGGTGCATGTCCACTGTGAGAGATCAACTAAAAAAAAAATCCAGAAACCACAACGCATGATCATTTTAACGATTTATTTGTGTGATATAGCTGCAAATACATATTTGAACACCTGTGAAAACGAATGTTAATATTTGGTACAGTAGCCTTTGTTTGCTATTACAGAGGTCCAACGTTACCTGTAGTCTTTCAACCGAATTGCACACACAGCAGGAGGGATCTTGGCCAATTCGTCTACACGGATCTTCTCTAGATGAGTAAGGTTTCTGAGCTGTCGCTGGGAAACACGGAGTTATGAGCTTCCTCCAAAGATTTTCAATTGGGTTCAAGTCTAGAGACTGGCTGGGCCATGATAGAACCTCGATATGCTTCTTACGGAGCCACTCATTGGTTTTCCTGGCTGTGTGCTTCAGGTCGTTGTCGTGTTGGAAGACCCAGCCACCAGACCCTTCTTCAATGCTCTGACTGAAGAAAGGAGGTTGTTCCGCAAAATCTCCCAATACACGGCCCCAGTCATCCTCTCTTTAATGCAGTGCACTCGTCCTGTCCCATGTGCAGAAAAACATCCCCAACGCATGATGCTACCACCCCCATGCTTCACAGTAGGGATGGTGTTCTTCAGATTGTACTTTTTATTCTTCCTCCACACACGCTTAGTGGAATTATGACCAAGAATTTCTATTTGGGTCTCATCTGACCACAAACCTTTCTCCTATGACTCCTCTGTATCATCTAAATGGTCATATGCAAACTTAAGTCGGGCCTTGATATGTGCTGGTTTAAGCAGGGGAACCTTTCGTGCCACGCATGATTTCAAACCATGACGTCTTAGTGTATTACCAACAGTAACCTAGGAAACTGTGGTCCCCAGCTCTTTTCAGGTCATTGACCAACTCCTGTCATGTAGTTCCGGGCTGATTTCTAACCTTTCTTAGAATTATCGAGACCCCAGGAGGTGATATCTTGCATGGGGCTCCACTCTGAGATTGACCGTCATGTTTAGCTTCTTCATATTTCTAATGATTGCTCCAACAGTGGACCTTTTTTCACAAAGCTGCTTGACAATTTCTCCGGAGCCTTTTCCAGCCTTGTGGAGGTGTACAATTTTGTCTTTGATGTCTTTGGACAGCTTTTTGGTCTTTACCATGTTAATAGTTAAAGTCTTACTGATTGTATGGGGTGGAGAGGTGTCATTATGCAGCTAAAGGACCTCAAATAGGTGCATCTGCTTCAGAATGATACATGGAATCCAGGTGGACTTCTAATGGGCGGACTATCAGGTCTTTCAGGGTCAGAATTCTAGATGATACACAGGTGTTTACTTATTTGTAGCTGTATCACACAAAAATATCATGCATTGTAAATTCTGGATTGTTTTACTTGAGTATTAGCCAAAAGATGGCGGCGCGCGCGAGTGCAGCGGCTTCAGGCTCTCCAGTTCGTCTTTTCTTTTTTAGTGTTCTTTTATCCCTCATATTTTCCCTTCGACCCCTTTCACGACTACAATAACATCCACAACATCCCGAGGGATATACAGAGACCACCAGGATCTCCCTGGGTGATCTGCCTGTCCGACAAGGACGGAGATGGCGGAGGGAGCAAAGGTAAAAGCGAGACTGCCTGGTCGGGCCTAGGCTAAGAAGGCTACCACACCCAGACCAGCGCTTCCGAGCATGTTCCTGACCAATGCCAGATCCATCGCCACCAACAGCTTCGTCCGAAATTGCAGTATTTTTGTCATCACAGAGGCTTAGCTTCCCCGACGCCGCAGTCCAACTAGCAGGACGCACGCAACACCGGCACGACCGAGATGCAGACTCCAGTAAAAACAGGGGTGGGGGACTATGCACTGCAATAACAGCCGAATCATTGACACACACTGCTCACTCGACAGCATTATCTCCAGACAGAAGAGCAGTTTCAGCGACAGACTGCTGTCACCGTCTTGTACTACGGACAGACTGAAGAGATCTTTTCTTCCTCATGCCATGAGGCTCTTTAACTCTACCCGGCAGAGTAAAACCCCACATTAAACCACACCACCTACATTGCATATTACCGAATTTTATTGCAATATGTATTCTGTGTAGCACTATTTAGATATTCTATATAACACGCTACAGTGGGCATTTGCACGTCACACTGGATATTTGTATATTGTATTCTTTTTGCTTTATTATTGTATTGTTCTCAGCACAGGGATGCTGCTGGAAATGTGAATTTCCCTTCGGGGATGAATAAAGTATCTATCTATCTATCTATCTATCTAGAGTTTCTAGCAGTATCGTGTAGACCAGGGGTGTCAAACTCATTTTAACTCGGGGGCCACCGGATAGAACAAACAGTCTGTCAAGGGCCGGACTAGTAGATTAAAGAGAAAGAAAAAGAGTAATGCAGAAGAAATACAGAAAAAATAAGAGAAAGAGGGAGGGAAAAGGAGAGAGGGTGGGACAAAGAAAGAAAAAGAAATAAAAGATAAAAAGTCGTGAGAGAGGGGGAAAAGAAAGCGAGAGGAAGAAAGAAATACAAAGAGAAACAGAAAGACAGAAGGAGAGAAAAGAGGAAAGAAAGCGCGAAGGGTATGAAGAAAGAGAAAAGAGAGAAAAGGAGAAGAGGACGTTAGAGCAAAAGAGGTTAAAAGACACACAGAGAGAAAAAGACAAAGAGCAGCAAAGGAAGAGAAAAAGAGAGACACAGAGAGTGATAGAGACAAAGACAGTGGGAGAAAAGGGGCGGGAGAGAGAGAGAGGTCGAAAAAGGGAACGAAAGAGGGTGAGGAAGAAAGAGAAAAATGGAAAGAAGGAGAAGTGTAAATTAGAGAGAGAAAATAGAAAGAGCAAGACAGAAAAAAAGAGATAGAGAGAAATAAATACAATGTACGAGGCACCTGGCTTTGGCAACATCAAGTTGACATATTTCAACCTGCAGCTTGTTTTTCTCTTGCGCTTCTCTGAGTGTTGTCTCGCGGGCCGCATTCAATTCCTTAGTGGGCCTGATCTGGCCCGCGGGCCGCCTGTTTGATACCTGTGGTGAAGACCCTTCTATCTACCGAGAGAGCTAACTGTGGTCATTGTGATTGCTGTTTACGTTCCACCGGATGCTAACGTTAGCATAGCGCTAAATCTCCTGCCCGCTGTTATCAATAAACAGCAGCTTGCACACCCCGACGGAGCTTTTATCGTCGCCGGCGACTTTAATCAGGCATCCTTAAGGACTGTACTTCCTAAATTTATTCAATACGTGGACTGAGCAACCAGGGGGAAAAAACACTGGACCGTGTGTACAGTAACATCAAACATGCGTACAGAGCTTCCCCTCTTCCCCCCACCTAGTTGGATCCGGCGATCTCTGTCTGTCCCTCACCCCCCTCATACACCACCCTCCGGGAAAACAAAGCCTGCAACAAGGACAATACAAACATCTTCTTTGTTCCTTTATCTTCTTTGTTTTCTTTTATCCTCGCTGTAAAATGTGAACTGGAGTGCCACGTCCAATTACGTTGTCACAATATGTTCAACCCATTTTGTAACAATGACAATAAAGGTATATTCTATTCTATTCTAAAAGGTAACTTGCATTTTTATTGAGTATTATCTCAAGTTAAAACTGTTCTGTGCATCATTGTACATGGGAGAGTTTGAAACAACATTTTGTATGTCATGTACATCTGAAAAATTGACAACTAAAATCGACTTTGATTCTTCAAAAGAGTAAAATAATTTGGAATGATGCTGTAATTGCCCTGATTTTGGCTGCCCTGCACTGGCTCCCTGTCAGTTTAAGATGTGATTTTAAGGTTCTGCTAGTATTATATAAAATTATGGATGGACTTGCCCCCTTGCCCTGTTTGGCTGAGGCTGCATCGGCTCACTACAGTATAACTGTACGGGTCAGGTGTATCGACATTTCGTTCATTGTGCATGGTTACAAAGAATGACAATAAAAGTAAATTTTATTCTATTCTTCTTGATTTCTGATGAATCCAGACTGCATGACTTTTTAAAATCTTTTTTTAATAACATTACAGAAAATAAAGAACTTTATTTCAATTTCTCTGAGACGGTCCTGTGCAGACTTGTGATTTAGTACTTAATTGACTTGTAGACAGTACAGTACAGTAATCCCTCGGTTATCGCGGTTAATGGGGACCAAAACCAGCCGCGAAAAGTGAAAATCCGCGAAGTAGCGACGCCCCTTCAAAAATGGTTAAAAAAAAAAAACAATTTTTTTGTTAATAAATTATTATTTTTTTTAGACCCGTTTAATGGGGACCAAAACCACCCGCGAAAAGTGAAAATCTGCAAAGTAGCGACGGCCCTTCAAAAATGCTTAAAAAAAAAAATATATATATTATTTTTTAGACCCGTGAAGCTCAACCTGCGAACGTGGAACCGTGAGGTAGCGAGGTCCCACTGTATATCATTTTGTTGTTGTTAGCGTTAGCTTTGTTAAATGCAAAGATATTCACATGGCTTGGTTAATGCTTTCTGATCTAAATCACTACCATCTTAAGTGTCCACTGAATGTTGTAAAAAAAAATAAAAAAATAAAAATAAAGATAGATAGATACTTTATTCATCCCCGTAGGGAAATTCACACTTCCAGCAGATGTAATAAATTAAAAAATCCTACCAAATACCCTAAATATTATTTAAAGTCAAGTCATGTTTATTTGTATTGCCCTTATTTAAAATGAGTCTCAAATGGCTGCACAGCCCACAGATTATTGCAAACAACAGACTATTATTACACCATCCCCTGATCTAAAACCCACATGAGAGCATGGAAAAACAAAAATCTGAACATGAGGAAAATTGAATAAACCTTAAGAAGGGACCACACATGAGGTATTCACCCTTTCAGGATTACCAGGCAACATCCATTGCAATAACAAATAATACACAGATATTGTAAACATGAAAAACAGGTCATTCATATGCTATAGAATAGAAGTGTGTTCTAAGCTTAGATTTAAACAGTTGCAGATCGAAGCTCAGGGGGAAGAGCATTCAACAGCACGCGCTCTCGAACAAAAACATAGTTAAAAAAAAAAAGTTGGTTCAAGTGTGGGACTGGAGCTATTTTTTGTTTTTATTCGGCCAATTGTTTGGTTGATTAATTGGTAAATCAAATGAAAGAAGTACATACATTAAAATACATTCAAAAAAAAAAAAAAAAATCACCCTTGTCACAAAAATCCAATTTTCTGAGAGTCCCGTCCGTATAGGAAAATAACTCGTTTTTCTAAACTTTTGAAAATGAGTCAGTTTTCTTTGTTGAGTGCATATTACAGACCTGCAGTTCCTCGAGAAGATCGAGGTTCTGCTGCTTGAGGCTCTGGTTAGTCCTCTCCAGCTGCACGGCCCGCTGTTGTTGGTTAATGGTTGGGGGTGTGTCAAGAAGTTCATCCTGCAGAACGTGGTACTCCACCTCATAGGCCTGAAGCTGCTTGGACAAGTCCATCTCGCAAACCTAAAAACAAACAATTAAATCTGAGTAGGAGGTAAGAAAAAAAAATCAACCCCGACCCGCAGGTATTAAAGACAGATTCAACCTTGAGCAGGACCAATTCACTTGAATTGCTGGACCCAGCCCGTCACAAACCCAATATTTCACTTGTGAGGACTCGGGAGCAGGAGATGTGATCTGTGATAACAAACTAAAGCCTGTTTTTTGGTAACTGAATCTAAAAAACTATACCGCTTTTATATTATATATATATATATATATATATATAGGGGCAAAAACGCAAAACAGAAGACCCTTTATGAAGACAGAGAAGATTGGGCCAGAATTTCCCCCGCCCGGACGCGGTTTATCGGGGCCCCCATCTGAAGCCAGGCCTGGTGGCCTTTGCTCACGGGGTCCGGCCGGGCACAGCCCGAAGGGACTACGTGGGTCCCTCTTCCCATGGGCTCACCACCTGGGGAGGGGTCCTTGACGCAAGGACCCCATGCTACAGAAACTGGCTTTTGGGACATGGAACGTTACCTCTCTGGCAGGGAAGGAGCCCGAGTTGGTGTGCGAGGTTGAGAAGTTCCGACTAGATATAGTCGGACTCACCTCCACACATGGCTTGGGCTCTGGTACCAGTCCTCTCGAGAGGGGTTGGACTCTCTTCCACTCTGGAGTTGCCCGTGGTGAGAGGCAGAGCCGGTGTGGGCATATTAGTTTCTCCACGGCTCAGCGCCTGTACGTTGGGGTTCACCCCGGTAGACGAGAGGGTAGCCTCCCTCCACCTTCGGGTGGGGGGACGGGTCCTGACTGTTGTTTGTGCTTATGCACCAAATAGCAGTTCAGAGTACCCACCCTTCTTGGAGTCCTTGGAGGGTGTGCTGGAGAGCACGCCCCCTGGGAACTCCCTCGTACTGCTGGAAGATTTCAAATGCTCACGAGGGCAATGACAGTGAGACCTGGAGGGGTGTGATTGGGGAGAACGGCCCCCGTGACCTACACCCGAGTTGTGTATCGTTATTGGACTTCTGTGCCCGTCATGGTTTGTCCATAACGAACAACATGTTCAGACATAAGGGTGTCCATATATGCACTTGGCACCAGGACACCCGAGGCCGTAGTTCGATGATTGACTTTGTCGTCGTTTCGTCGGGCCTGCGGCCGCATGTTTTGGGCACTCTGGTAAAGAGAGGGGCGGAGCTGTCAACTGATCACCACCTGGTGGTGAGTTGGCTCCGATGGTGGTGGAAGATGCCGGTCCGTCCCGGCAGACCCAAGCGTGTTGTGAGGGTCTGTTGGGAACGGCTGGCGGAATCTCCTGTCAGAAGAAGTTTCAATTCACACATTCGGCAGAACTTTGCTCATGTTCCAAGGGAGGCGGGGGACATTGAGTCCAAGTGGACCATGTTCCGCGCCTCTATTGTCGAGGCGGCTGATCGGAGCTGTGGCCGTAAGGTAGTCGGTGCCTGCCACGGCGGCAACCATCAGACCAGTTGGTGGTCACCGTCGGTGAGGTATGTCGTCAAGCTAAAGGAAGTCTTATTCGGGCCTTCCTGGCCTGTGGGAAGCAGTTGGCAGGTATCGGCTGGTCAAGCGGAATGCGGCTTTGGCGATTGCCGAGGCAAAAACTCGGGTATGGGAGGAGTTTGGTGAGGCCATGGAATGCGACTTCCGAACAGCTTTGAGAAAATTCTGGTCCACCATTTGGCGTCTTAGGGGGGGAAGCGGTGTGCCATCGACACTGTATAGTGGCCGTGATCTCCAGCTCTCACTGGAGCGATTCGCAGCCGAGTGTGAAGCGGCCGTGAGGAGGATCAGCACCTCCAAATCCAAGACCATGCTACTCAGCCAGAATAGGGTGGCATGCCCCCTTCCGGGTTGGGGATGAGATCTTGCCCCAAGTGGAGGAGTTCAAGTATCTTGAGGTCTTGTTCACGAGTGAGGGCAGGATGTAACGGGAGATCCACAGACGGGTCGGTGCAGCGTCTGCCGTCATTCGGACCCTGTACCGGTCCGTCGTGGTGAAGAGGGAATTTAGCCAAAAGGCAAAAATCTCGATCTACTGGTCGATCTACGTTCCTACCCTCACCTATGGTCATGAACTGTGGGTTATGACCGAAAGAACACGATCCCGGATACAAGTGGCTGAAAGAGTTTCCTTCGCAGGGTGTCTGGGTTCTCCCTTAGAGAGAAGGTGAGAAGCTCAGTGACACGGGAGGGACTCTGTAGAGCCACTGCTCCTTCGCATTGAGTGGAGCCAGTTGAGGTGGCTTGGGCATCTGATAAGGATGCCTCCTGAACACCTCCCTTGTTCCCGGCATGTCCCACCGGCAGCAGGCCCCGGGGGCGACCCAGGACACGCTGGAGAGAATATGTCTCTAGGCTGGCCTGGGAACGCCTCGGGATCCCCTCGGATGAGTTGGAGGAGGTGGCTGGGACGTCTGGGCTTCCGTTTTAAGGCTGCTGCCCCCGCGACCCGACCCCGGATAAGCGGAAGACAATGGATGGATGGATGGATAGATGTATTTTTATTTCATTAAAAAATGCTTAAGTAAAATAAAAAAATTAAATAGATTGGAAAAGTTAATACCTAAGCAGATTTATAATTTGGCACCGGCAACTTTTTAAAACTTTTTACAGGAACATTGTTCGAAAATAAGGTCAAATTGAAAAAAAGTGATGGTTAAGAGACAAATATTTTTATATGATTGTAACAATCCCTGCGACTGGCGGCCTACTGCCCGAAGATAGTTTGGATGGGCTCCAGCACCCCTGTGCCCCCACTGAGGATAAGCGGTGCAAATAATGGATGGATGGATAGTAACATTAATATACTATACAGATATACAATTTAATTCATTCAAAAAATGTTTTGTGTATTTTTTCATTTTACAGAAAAAAGGTTAAAAAAATAATGTAAGGAAATATACCCTATTTTTTGCTCATTTTAAGTCCCTTTTTTGCAGAGTAATTTGATCTTTTTTTCTTTTTTTTTTTTAAACGAAAAAATAAAGGATTTATAGAACCGTAAAAACAATGTCAGCTATTTGGGTTTGTGGTCATTCGAAAAAATATTGCTTTGTAAATTATAGACATTTATAAAAAAATTAAAGTGGCCCTTGTATCCTCCATTTTTATGTGTGTAACCCCCAGATATAAAAAACTTACTTTCTAAACAGAGCATAGGTGAATTTGAGTCACAAGTAAGGGTACCTATAGTCATCATAACATGAGCAGCTGGTACCGGAGACAAATTACCTGCAAATGACTCACTTGCTTTAAATTATAAGTCCATGCATACTTCCGGAGCTGCCTGATGACACGTTTGAGTCACACAAAAGTGCAAATTACCAGCATGCTAGGTATTAGTCAAAATAATGACACAAGGAAGAAAAGGCAGGGGCAGAAGGCTCACGCCACGTCACTCATTCAAGTCTTTCAGAGTTTAACGCTAAGGATCTAAGTGTTCTTCTCGCTTTCTTTATCACTAAAGCCAAAGCAGGAGACAAAATTATCTCCACCCATCACCGCAAGCTTAAAAAGGTGTCTTTCATCTTTTATGGTGATGCAATGTTGCTGGCAAGAAATTTGACATTGCACCTGTGAATTGAACCACGGGGTGTTCAAGCAAAAAATGCACACAGTAGAAGCTGATTAGAAGTAGTTGAAAAGACAATTAAGGCATTGAATTGGCACAAGACATCTTAGGACTAACTCGTGACCACATTGATGCAGTCATGTCAGATTCTTAGATCTTTTGCCAGTGATGAGAGGCAATCCAACTGGGAGAGTATTTTTCATGAATATCAGATTATTTATCACAGCTCATCTTTTCCCCTTTTCCCTAATTTGTATGATTGGCAAAAAAATTACACTGCAGGATTGCAGAAAAACGTTTCAAAGTTAGCAGGAAAATTAATATATATAGTTCTTTAACCCTTAACGTTCCTGTAAAATTTGCCAAAAATCCCAATCCAAGACATACCCAAAAATAAATGCTGTTTTGGAAAAAACTCCAGAACAGCATTGTTTTTGTTTCGTCTCCCACACTCAAATAATCACTGAATCCTCTACAAACATTGAGTAATCAGAGTTGAAAAACACAAAGTTATTTTTTTCTCGCATGGATTTTTTTTGCAACCAAAAGTCATATTATTTGCCATATCATTCTTTTTAGAAGTTCATTGGCTAACCAATACGTCAATCATCATTTGAAATGCTTACTACTAGTTTTCGTGAATCTCGTTTCAGAGTGATGGTGATGGTTCTGTGATAAGTACATTTGGTACAAATGGTTATCATAGCTTGAATCCCTAAGGTTTAAGCTTTCCAATGATATGTGACATGACCAATTCAGTGACTGGTGACCTTTTCCAGACACATATTTGCTTTTCAAAAGCCTTAAGGGGTTGAGTATGTAATGAAACTCGTAAGGACTGGGGAGAAGGAGATGTGACTTATGATAACAAATTAAAGTCTGTCTTTTGAGATAAAAGACAAAATATTTAACATTTGCGCTTTTAGATTTCTGTGTCTGCAGGGGTTACATAAATTGACAATTTGCCATTTTACAAAAGGTAAAGGTCATTTTGACGAGTTTAAAATTGGGTGATTAACTGCAGCTGTACGTTCTTAAGAATCTAGCGTGGCACTTTAAGAGAGGCAGAGAGAAGTAGAAGAACAAATGACCAGTAGATATCATTTTCCTTGAAAAAGCAGCGAGAAAAAAGCCTGGGCCAACCCAAACGTAATGATTGACATTTTGGGCCTGTTCTTTAAGTATGTGATGAAATTGTCACCAATAAATAATTGTAAAACCAGTAGTTTTATTTAAGCTTAATGTCATTTGATTGCTGATTCATCAATTGAAATCATTAATTGACAAGGATGTAATGTTCATTACCACTGCACTGCAAAACGTTTTATTTTGCAGGCAATCGTAAAATTTAGAGACTTACAAACTTGTTACTGTTAAAATAAAAGCATTGAAGAGTAAAATCATCTTACCTTGTGTTTACTATTCTGTGTACAGTAATGCTAATAGTGATTCACCCTGGTCAATCCTGGAAGGGAGATTACCACATGTGAGGTCCTTTCTCAAGGTATCACTTTTTTCCTCACACTGAGGTTTTGAGTTGTTCCTTGCCCCGCATGCTGGTTTAAGATCAGGTAATTGTGCAATTGTGTAATTGTAATCCTGTGCAGTCCTTTGAGACATTTTTGTGATTAAGGGCTGTATAAATAAATGTGACTTGACTTAATTAAAGTTCTCTCATATAACAGATGATACGCATACTTTTTCATTAGTTTCTGAATTATTTTCTGATCTTGATAAAAAAAAATTAAAAAAAAATAAAGATCCAAACTGCAAAATATATGTTGATTGTTGTTTTTAAATTGGGTCATTGCTTTTTAAGATTTATTTTGCATAAATTAGTTTTGCATCTTGGTTAATGAATTAAAATAACCCAAAAACAATACGAACACTTTCAAATCCATGCCTGGCCAGGAGTTGAACTGACAACTGCCCACAAGCTAGATATCACTGTACCACCGAACAGGTTTTATTATCATAACAAAATTAAAACAAAAAGCACGAAAATTTTTGTATAATAGTTATCTGTATTGTCATTTTTTTATGTTCAACGGACAGATTATCTAGACCTAGATACAGCAGAGCCTTTCTATCCTTTTCTCCTGCTCTGCTCTCCTAACATTAGTGCAGACTAAATAAAGGCGGCTTTGCTAAATCCTGAGTCATGACATGCATGTGAGTCAAGACCCCCTAATAATATTGAGATTTTAAAAAGAGATCGTGAAAAAGTGTACTCATGTTCTTGTGGATACTATTAGCTCTTATCATAACCTTAGTTCATCAATCAAGAATGTGTTTGTGCTTGAGAGAGAGAGCATAAAATGGCTGAGTGATTAGTTATTACCATAACATTAGTCCTTTAATCTGGCTCTAAAACTGAAGTGAGCTCAGTTGAAATTTCCATGTACTTTTTGTTTTAAGTTAATTTAAGTCATGTTGGTTGTATTGACATGTTTGTTTACTTATTGTAAAAACATCAGGGAGCTATTTATAAGAGTTGCTGCAAAGCCTAATTTTATTTCCTGCACTGTTAGTTTTTTTAAGTTAAAGTATTAGTCATGTTAGTTGTGTTGAAATTCTAATTTATTTACTGGTAAAAGGTTTTGCAGAGCTATTGAAGTATTTTACTTTATAGCAACCATTTTTGATTCCTTTTGCATTAGAAAAAAATTCTTGCGCCAATTTTTAAACTTTTTCAGCAAGCTTTTTATTACTAATAATCCATATTGGCCCTGAGAACACCTCATTGGTCGATCCTTAAAAAAAGACATAGCTATTATGAGCAGATACACTTAAAGTTTGTTTGTTATTTTTGTTTTAACAAGTTGAATTTCCCAAAAGAACCCACTCATCAGTGTCAACACATCTCGGCACGAGATCAGCTTTTGGCCCTCGAGTGACTTCCTGGCTCCGGGCGTAAAGGCAGAACTACGACCGCACCCAGACTTACTAGAAAGAAGTAAGGTGTGCTTGTTTACGTGATGATACTAAAGGACCGCCACTTTTGTGATATTTATGACCTACTTGAGATCCTTTACATTTTCGGCCAAAGACAGTTATGCACAAAGCCGGCTGTCCACGGATGGGTGGAAGAGGCTTTGAGGCTGCAGCAAATTCTAACAGGCCTGGGCGAGAAGGAATTAAGATGAAGCGCAGCCGAGTGACTACACCAAGAGCTCGCACTTGAAAGTTGAGCTAGCGCTGTCAACATGGCAGTTGCTTTTCACACAAACCAGGGGTTTTAAAGTCAAGGCTCATAGGACATTTGCGGCCCTGCACATAGAATGTAAGAATGTTGGTTTGAGTTTGTTAGGATGCCATGCTTATTAGTAAATACTAGGCTCAAAATTCCCATATTAATGTTTGAAAACGATGCAAGTCTGTTCTCTAGCTACAACCAGGTTTGACCCGTGGTAGTGCGTCAGAGGTAAGATCTTAACCCCAAGCCTGAGTCTTATGCTACATTCCAAAGAGGTAAGTCGGATTTCTCAGACTCTGACGGTACCCTAAAGTGTTTCAAGCGAATGTAAACAGCAAAGATGGCTGATCGCGAAAAGTTCTTTATTTTGCTTGTTAAGACACTTTGACCTCCAGCAAGCCTGCCTTCTCGCAAGTGCTCTGATTGTGGAGAAGAAAACAGCGGCAGAGGTCAATAGCACACTGATGAATATATTTTCTATAAACGTGTAAGTTATGTATTACCATTCACCGTGCCATTTTGTCGAGTGAAGTTAGATAGAAGCAACTCGATCAAGTTGGGCTACGTATTATTTCTCTGACTTTGCGACTATGACTTTTCACCTCGAGTGTCATTTTAGTGATATTTTGCTGGTTGGTGGCTTAAAAACTCCCACTTCCCACTTTTGTGGAATGCAGCATTAGTACAACCCTCATTTCGCCTCGGGTATGGCCTAAAATGTTAATCATTACATTTGGGTCGGGACTAGCTACTCTCTCGCTGACTTAAAAATAAAGACATAAATGTTTATCAAAATGTAAAATAAAATGATGTAAGGATACTAAACTTAAACATTTTCTTTGTTTTTTTATTGTTCCCCCCAATCTATGCTTTAGTCAGTGTCTGAAATAACGTCTGGCCGGACGCCCGTGGTGTGCATCTTTAACGTCTGGCGTACAACTTTTTTTTCTTTTTTTTTTTTTAAAAAACAAACGTTTGCTCTATTCCGATTTCGAAATATTTGTTCGGTTTGTACACATCGGTTTGTTTGGCCAATCAGAAGCCTGCATCAAATAACTTCGTCCCTCCGGACTTTCCCGAGCCTTATTAGGTCATGCATTTGCATATCATTTTCCAAAGTAGGGGCACAGAGAACACAAGAAAAATCAATAAGTGGTTGGGAATCAAGCCAAAACCTCAGCCCCAGAAGAAAGATTCAAAAGAAGCTAACAAAATTTATGACGCTACTAAAATTAAAAGTACATTAAAAGCATCGTGGAAAGAGGAGTTCAGGTGGCTTGCAGCAGATGACGCAACGCAAACATTGCATGAATGAAGATGAGTAAATACAGGTACATACAGATGGCAGATGGAAAACAGTGATGTCATATACATGCAATGAATGTTATAAGTAGATTGATAATAAACCTAATTTTAAAGAGTTATTCTGTTATATATTGTGATGATCAATCTTTAATACTTTGCAACAACGGGTTTTTTGCAATTAGTCGTCTTATTGTGTTTCAAATTGTGAAAAAAGGGGGCAGGCATCTTTATGGCTGGGCAGGCAGCTTTTTGTACTGAGTTTCAGACACTGCTTTAGCTCTTGCAAAGTCATTCAAATAACTCCCGTCTATGTCTATTATCCACCAGTCATTGTTTTTCTTTGTCTCTCTCATCCTCTCTCTCTCTCGAAGAGCGCACTAGATTCTCACAGACATACTGCTGCTGTGGTTTATGACTCCGTTTTCAACTCGTCAAAATGAAGGATGGCCTTCTGTCAAACCACAGAATATGTTAATGATGGAAATTTGTTAGTTAATGTAACCTCCGCAGACACAGAAATGTAAAAGATTTGAATGTTTTTTAAGTATTGTTTAACTTAGATTTCATTACAAAAGAGAGGCTTTAATTTGTTATCCAGAAATGACCTCTCCTCCTCCCGAATCCCCACAAATAAAATATGAAATTTCGTGTTTGCTTCGGGCTGCAAATGAAGTTTATTGGTCGTGCTAAGATCTGGTCGGGCTTTAATACCTGCAAGCATGGGTCGAGTCGGGCTGGATTTTTTTTAGACCTAACCTTACCTCGACAGTGCATACGCATCACAGACTATACATTTCAACATGTAAGCTGATTCCATCAAGCCTTTTTTCTTCTATGTAATCACAAGGATTTGTCTTAGCTAAATGGAAAGTGGATGCACCTTTCATGTAACTTTCAGTGAGTTTCTACATTTGAGCCAACAAGGCTTTGTTAGAAGTTAGATGTCGCTAAACAAATTCCTAACTACTATATAATTCATCAATGACAAAGTCGAGAAATGATGAAAGGCTTGGGCAGTGGCTTTCATCGGTCTCACCTGATTGATGGTTTTCTCCATCTGCACCAAGCCCAATTTGGGCAGTGTGGTCTTGATAAAGTCCACAATGGACTCCAGGCTGTCGTGTTGCAAAATTAGAGGCTTGTGACTCCCCAGGAGACTCAAGCCGACCTTGAAGATGACCTCTGGCCCCTGGAGGAACAACATATCTGACAAAAGGGGAGAGAACACTTAATTTCAATTGGAGGCAAAGGAATTTGTACCCAAACACAAGGTTCATACAACTTTTTCAGGCCCAATTTAAGCAATTTTCAAGCATTTTCCGGGCCAATTTTTCAATTCGTCCAGTACCTTTAAAGGAAGATATCCAACATCATTTTTTTTGTTTGACCTTGATGATTAAAACAGAGTTGCTTTCTTTCTACTAGCACCTACTTGTGCCTTTCTGAGCTGTTTCTATATCTGAAGAGCCATCGTTTTGTGTCAATGGGCTGCTATAAACTGACATGAATTCTGCCTTTCTGCTTCAACAATGCACACTCAGCTTGGCTACACACTTGATTACAAACACAGAAAGGGCTCTACAGTTGTTAGGTAATAATTGAGTTCATAATGGAAGACAAAAAAAATAAAATAATGTATGTATAAAAATCACGGGGAGGTTTCCTCCGGGCACTCTGGTTTCCTCCCACGTTCCAAAAACATGCATTTCAGGTGAATTGGCCGGTCCAAATTGTCCCTAGGTGTGAATGAGCGAATGAGTTGTCTGTCCCTGTGTGCCCTGCGATTGGCTGGCAACCAGTTCAGGGTGTCCCCTGCCCACTGCCCGGAGATGGCTGGGATGGGCTCCAGCGCCCCCGCGACCCTAATGAGGATAAGCGGTACGGCTAATGAGATGAGATGTATAAAAAGCAAAAAAACGAGCCAAATTTAGCCTCAATTTAATGATATTGATTGCTCTGAAGCAAAGTGTATTCAATTTTTTAATATAAGAGATTGCTGAACTTTTGCTTTCTGTTTTTCTTATTTTCATTTATTTTTGTGTGTTTTTCAGCATACTTGGGTCTAAATTGGTTGAAATAGAATTGCAAATAGTTGTTGATTTTTTTGGCATTTTATGATTTATTAATAGCACTGAAAAGTTAATATCTTAAATGTTTTGTTCTCTTGCTTTTTCAGGAATTTTGCCTTGAAATTTTACTTTAAATCTGCTCAGGGTTTAAAAAGCTATAATTGTTTCGTATTTTGCACATTTTATTTGTTGCTCATTGAATATTTTAATATATATTTCATGTATTTTGCAGGGATCCCTGGCAAAGCATATTAAATTTTAATTACTAAAAAAATTGGTGCATTATGTTTGAATATAATGGATGAAAAAAAAAATATTAAAAAGAAAAATTGAGCCCGGCAAAAAGAGCCGGTTTTCTAAATAGGGCTATCCTCTTTGAGCGGCCAGCAGGGACAGTGCTTCACATGATAATGCCATAATGAAAAGCAATCAGATCAGGCGTGTTGGTGTTATTTCCACACACTTGTTTATATATCTTTATTTAGTACGTTGTCGATAGAGCCAGACGACCAATGGCAATGGCAACAATTTCGAGCATTTTGAAGCCAGTCACCCAAAATCCTAAACAAGAAAACACAAAATCGAACTTTAAACGTTTTCAAGGACTTCAAGCACCTGTACAAACCCCCCAAACAATAAATTGCTTAAACTACTCATTGACGTCAACCAAAGATGAAATCTTGTGGCCAGGGAAGGTGTGTGAATACATGCTTTGAATGTATGAGGGTGTGGTGAGAGTTATATGAGAACATACAACCATTTAAAAGAAATGGGAGTGGAGCCATCGGACCCAATATACAAAACCAACACACACACGATGTCACGCTGCGATGAGCTCTAGGAGACACTGAGTCTCGTTCAGTAACTCAGCACCTTGTGCGAAATTGGGCGTGAAAAAATGGAGATGAAGTAACTAGGGAAAGTACAGAAATTGCACGGGAGTTTGGGTGTGACCGCAGCATAAACATGCATAATAAATGTGAAGAAAATAGCAGGTTGCAAATGACCCAAAACGGAACGATTAAATAGTTTGTTGACTTGGTATTGATTCAGTATGTTGTAACCTCTAATTTCTGATTTCTCATCTCTTGACCAAGATGGCAAAGACCACTCTGCATTAAGGATCGACCGATTTTGGTTTTTCAAGGCCGATACCGATGACTAGGATTACGAGGAAGCATAGAACAGATATTTGGAAGAAATATTAATTTGCTGTAAAGGAGTAAAAATTGCCATAAGACATTTTTAATGATGCAAAAATAAAGAAAGAATATTAGTTATAAATTCAAATGAAACTAATAGATCTCAGAAACCCTTTACAGTAAATAAATTAAAATTTCAAAACATGATTAATATTTCACCTAAAGCAAAAATCAACAATACAGTAAATAAAATTAGTCTTAGCAGGAACTCATAAAAAGGTTAAAAAAAAACTTAAATAGCGCTCTAAAACGTTTTACAGTAAATAAATAAAAATGTCAATTTCAACAACATGACTTAAATTAACCTAAAACAAAAGGTGCATTGAAATTTCAACAGAGCTAGCGAAGAAGTGTGGGCACTCCTGTTTGAAAGCCAGATTGACAAACTCATGTAATGATAACAGGCCTTCAACTTTAGAGTGCTTTTTATGCTCTCAATCACAAAGATACACACGCTTGATTGATATATTAGCCCTTATCATAACACGAGTTCTTCAGTCTTCACTTAGAACTTGCTTCCCTAAAACAAGTTAAATACACTCTTTAAGTCATCACTTAATCACAAACATGCTTTTAATCCACGGCCTTTTTAAAATCTCAATATTATCAGCGGTCTAGATACACAGGCATGTCAAGACTCAGGAGTTAGCGGATTACTCCATGCTTACGTTAGTTAGTCTTCCTGCTTCAAAGACTCTGCCCCTGGTCGCTTTTTCTATCAGCAGGCGCGGGGCGAATAGGGTCTCAGAATTAGGGAGGGAAGAAAGAGACTTGGCTGCATCTGGGCCTAAATAATCAGCCCGTTGGATAAATAACAAGAACAATATTGATAGAATATCTGTCAAATTCACAAATATCGGTGCCGATAATAGGCCCGCCCGATGAATGGTTGACCTACACTCCACATGAGAAGAAATATAAAACAAGCTTACCGAAGACTCTAGCAACAAAGCCGAGGGGGAAGTGGGAGGCGAAGGCGGTAAGGAACCATGGCGTGGCGTACAGGCTGGGCCCGATCTCCTGTTCCTCCAGGTGGCTGTAGAGATCCCGGTGATAATCGTGGAGCAGACGGGACAACTGGTACATCTGAATCTTGGAAGAAATACACAAGAAATAAAGTTTGAAAATTATTCCGTAGCTTTGCAATCTTAATTTTGGTAAAACTATTAATCATCTATAAGTATATGAATGAATATTTTTTTACTAGCAATTGTTTTATTTTGCTTGTAGTTAACTTGGTGAATCTCATATGTTATTATTTCTTCATTTGTGCCAACAATGAACAGTTATAAACCCATCATTCAAATATATTACGAGCTTTTATAGAATGATAGAAAGCCTTATTTATTCAGATTTTTCGTCTCCAAGTGTAAAAAATGAGATTATTTGAAGGTTGTTAACATTTACACACCTTCTAGTGGCTAATTACCAACTAGCAATAATTGTGCAGTATCATTTGTACATTTGAGGGTCCGTAGTCAGCGCAAACAAACCACTGCGGGAATTACGCAAGCAACCAGACATGGGGACTTGAGACTTAGTGACTTGGACTCGAGTCGACTCGAGTCGCTGTTTTTATGACTTGTGACTTGACTTGGACTTGGCAATCTAAGACTCGGGACTTGACTTGTGACTTGACTTGCCCAAGAAAAAAATACTTGGGACTTACTTGGGACTTGAAGGTGAAGACTTGAGACTTACTTGAGACTTGCACATGTGTGACTTGGTCCCATGTCTGCAAGCAACTAAGCACAAATTGAGTAAGCATGGTGCGGTATATGGGGGAAAAGCACAACGAATATTGCTAGTCGGAAGTTGCTAATGTTATGGCATTATTTTGGCTCTTGCACATAACGGGTGTGGCTTGACACTTACGCTAGCGACGAAAACATTAGCGTCATCCAGTTAATCCACTTTATGAACTCATATACTGCCAGCCTTGCCATTTGGACCTTGATATTGATAGCCAACTATGGCAGCCTAGGCAAATAGATCTTTGACGTCCATGACTGTCAATGGCAGCTGATGAGTTTGTCGTGTTTTTGATATGGACACCTGCAAAGGAAATTTTATGTTTTGACTATTATACCTTATTGTTGTTCTTTGTTTTGATTTTATGCATTGCTGACATAATTGTCACTATTGGCCAACCAGGTTGCTGTTCTTTCAACACCCTCCTGGGTAAATCTTTCATAACCTAAGAGATTTAATAAAGAAAAAGGGCTTAGGGGAGAGCTTTTAGAACAGGTTGGAATTCCCTATTTGAGATTTGTGTCCTCCCTGGTTCTCCTTGCAAGTTACAAATCACACCAAATGACAACAAATGTGAGACAGTCATTAGGATATAATAAATTAAAGATAGTAAAATAAATGGGGGGAAGTGGGGGGGTTTCATCACAAAAACAGAAAAAGTCAGTCAAAAATACAAGAAAAAAACAAACAAATCAGATTCATACATTTCTAAAAGTTTTTTGTTAGTTTGCTGAGATGTTTGAGTAAAATTTGTTTTGCTTTTAGATATTTTATACATGTTTCAATTTAGAACGATTACAAATGCTTTATAATTGAAAACTGGATTAGAAATTTCTCGTGTGTTTTACCTGCAGGATTATCATATCAGGCCTGTATTGTTTACGCAGCCCAACATCATACATGAGAAATTTGAGCATGTTGAATGAGTCTTCTTCCCCCATGTGTAACAGCAAAACTCCGGCAATGAAGGACAAGCCCTGGCAGTAACCCACCTATAGGGACATTTAGACAAATGTCAATTTTATGCAGACATTTAGGACGATTCCGATTTCAACTAAAGGCATTGGAAACCTCAGGGTCCATCAGTGAGTAGGCTTTGAGGATATTATACAAAGAAAGCTGTCCTGCTCCGAGTTGGACTTGGAAATAGGGATGAGTGGGAAACGTACGACCTGAGAGAGAAAATAAAACTCATAATTCAATTATAACCAGATAGCGGGATTTTGAGGTATATTCATGCATTCTGCATCAATACTGAACTGACTCTACCCCAGGTTCCTGGACTTCACAACTCTTGACTAGACAGCGGTTTCTACTTTATCGTGTTTACAAACACGCACATAAATGTAGCTTTGTATGTTATCCATCCCCTCTTTCAATAGACTCAATGTGTAACAGTTGACGTGACATGTGTCTTTGGAAAAAAAAATGACAACATAATGAAGTGTGAGCCAGTCAACCTTAGGTGGATGCGTCGGTAATTGGCAGGTATGAGCCCTTTGCAACAGAGACTTCTCAGATTACAGTGAAAGACGGCAAAACTTAGGCAAAGACAATGTCAACCGTGTGAGAGCGTATTTGTGGAATGTGCTGTGGGGGCCCTTATTTTAAATATTCTATGTCTCCCTCCCTTGCCTGAAGGAAGTGTGTGTGTATTGTGCATCTGAGGTGAGTGAGGCCCTTTTCAATCATAAATTATTTCGCATGTCATCTTGTTTCCATTTTATTTCTTGTTTTGGATGTGCTCATAGTCTTTTTGTACATTATCATGAGAACCATCTGAAATTGAATTATGTGAGCGCTCAGTAACTGTTTTGATGTGTAGTGGAGACTCAAGTACAAAAACAATACAATAAGTATTGTGTATGAACCCTGCGCATGTGTAAGAGTGGAGTTGTCTGGGGTGCGTGCTACTACAATTGTGTGGGCTGATTGCCGTTAAAAGTATTTCCTCGATGTTCGCAGTTAATCCGTTCTATAACCGCCCGCATGAAGTATTCTAAGAACTATATTTATCCGTGAAACATGTTAATAGAAGAAAAATACTACATTACTAATCAACTTTAAATGATCTTTGATTTTATGAATCACACTACAAAGACTAAGGCTAGGTTCGCACTGCAGAGCTTAATGCTCAATTTCGTTTGGTATTGATTTTTCCGTAGCAGAGTGCATTCAATCTTTCAATCTTAGGGACTGTTGATCTTTTGCTTTTTGTTTTACTTTTTTCATTTATAATTTTTTGTGTGATTTGCAGAGGATCCGTGTCTAACTTGGTATGAATAGAATTGTAAATAGTTTTTTTGTGCCATTTATCATTTATTTTTAGCACTGAACATTTTTTATTTATAAAAATTACTTTCATAAATTTTGTGATATAGTTTGACTTTAAATCTGTTCAGTGTGTAAAAATCCGTTTTGTATTTTACACATTTTTTGGTAGATTTGTGAATATTTTAATTTATATATTATGTGTTTTGCAGTAATCCCCTACAAAATTTGGTGAAAATGTTTTATTATTATCGATAATATCGCCTCAAATAATAATAAAATCTGAGTAGCCGTTTGGGAGCCTAAACACCTTCTCAGTGAGGTGGGCTGAAAGAGCTGCTTCTCAATAAGGGCCAGAATTTACATGACTAGTCTGATAAACTTGTCCTCTTGGATGCGACAGTAGGGGGCAGTAACGCTTCAAATGACATTTCGATAACGAAGACTGGAGCAATCATCCGCGTGATTTATATTGACTTTAAAAAAAAAAATCTTTATTTTAAAGCGTGGTCTATCGAGTCAGAATGCAGGAAACACAGCAATGGAATTAATATCAAACATTTTCAAGCACATCATCCAAAATTCAAGCAAATTCCTGACCTTGAATACACATTAAAATTCAAGGATATTCAAGGATTTCAAGCGCCCATGCGATCCCTGATAACTAGAGGACTCGCTTTAACAATGAACTCGAACAACATGTTGGGAATCCAGTTGTATGCGGTGCATATTGGCTGTTCCGTGAGTTACAAAATAAACAAGTGTCCGTCTTCCATGAATGTGTGAATTCCTGACACTCCGTGTTTTCGTTCGCCATGGTTGTGTATTTCTCCGCTTCCTCCCGCCATGTTGAAAGCAGAATAGTGACTTGTGCCGCCTATCAATGACGTGCCGGTTGCATGAATGTTTTTTGACCGTTCACACTTTCTTCGTATTCCAAAAGATCAGACATGTATCAGTTGTAGGACCACATTAGATAGTGGCCTGGGTCTGGTTAAAAAAATGGATAAGTGCTGTTGTGCTGGATACGTACTGGATACAGCTCGTGTTTGAGCAAAAAAAATCAGATTTCCCTGCAATGTGAACCTAGTTTAACAGTGAGTGTGTTACCCAAATCTATGAGAATGGCGTGCTGATGCGTAGTAAGCTGTTTGAGCAGTTCTTTGTATGGCGTGTCGTTGGTCGGGGGCCGAGAGGGAACAGTCTGCTTGTGCAGGTACTGCTCGGATAAGAACTTCCAGATTTCTCCACGGTGTTGCCTTGGTACCCCTGTGGGTAACAGAACAAGAGTTTGATCAAGTCTGGTGGAGGTCAGATTAAAAGATGCTTGTTGGAAAGACTAAGAAAACTTCTGTTTACTTTATACATTTTAAATACAGATTCCTGAACTCGGTTTAGTTGATTAAATGGTAATGACATCTCATCTCATCTCATTAGCCGTACCGCTTATCCTCATTAGGGTCGCGGGGGGGGGGGAGCCCATCCCAGCCATCTCCCGGCAGTGGGCAGGGGACACCCTGAACTGGTTGCCAGCCAATTGCAGGGCACACAGGGACAGACAACTCATTCGCTCATTCACACCTAGGGACAATTTGGACCGGCCAATTCACCTGAAATGCATGTTTTTGGAACGTGGGAGGAAACCGGAGTGCCCGGAGGAAACCCACGCAAGCACGGGGAGAACATACAAACTCCGCACAGGAAGTCTGGAGCTGGATTTGAACCCACGACAGGTTCCCATGACATGAACTGTGCCGCACAAGCGCTAACCACTGCGCCGCCGTGCTGCCTTGGTAATGACATTTTACAGATTTTTTTTTAAATATTCAAACGACTAGGCTTGTACTTATTATCTGTGCTGGAAAAAAATTGGCAATTAATTTGGTCAAAATATTGCAGCAAAAACGTGACAATAAATGTAATTTGACATCAAGATTTACAATTTACAGAATGTTGTAATGTGCTGAAACAACCCAAGTTCGCACGGAGGAAAAATGAATTCAAAATATTAGTTTTCTCATGTTTTGCTTTATTTTTGTTTCTTTCATTTCCTCATTGTTTTAAATTGTATTCCTAGTAAGGTACGACAAATAATTGGGAGATAATTCTAGTATTTTTTCTTATATTTTCAACTTTTTTCTCATAAATAAAAAAACATTAGTAGATACAGTAATTTTGCGACTTTTATGGATGTCCTTTTTATTTTATCAAATTGTGAGTTTGTTTTATGAGTAAAATATTAAACAATATTCTTTAAAATAGAGAAACCATCAGAAAAATTTACTGTTTTGAGTAGTTATTTTTCTTAGTAAAAAACACATTTCATAAAATCACAAAGATTATCTTCAATTAACTATATCGGATTTGTTTTTGTTTATTTCAAGAATTATTTACAGTTTGTCAGAAAAATAAGTATAATAAACTACAACTTAAAAAGAAAAATAAGTT
The DNA here is from genome assembly GCF_059441175.1 of Urocampus carinirostris. NCBI lineage: Eukaryota > Metazoa > Chordata > Actinopteri > Syngnathiformes > Syngnathidae > Urocampus > Urocampus carinirostris. The sequence goes on along the minus strand of NC_142356.1, from coordinate 42,356,109 downwards.
CAAGTAACAAAAATAAGTTAATATAGGAAAACTAACTTAAAATGACAAGATTTTCTTGCAATGGGCACTTTTCGCAGTGCTGTTGAAACAAGTGGTAGGCCTCCCTTTTCTTTGTGTTAAACATGCGCATTCACAAAAGAATGACAGAAAAAAAGGAGTTCAAAAGGGAAAAACAAATACAATCAACTTGGATTCCGCTGCAGCACTGGGGGAAAGGGCCCAAACTGATAAGGGTCCAGTCAGAAGCATTATACATTAAGCTTTGTTCAATATTTGCGGGGATCTGCTAAGCCGAGACCGATACACAAAAGCAAACACACCTTGAGTGACGGATAAATGTATGGTTTCCTGGTCAAATTTGACTTTTGCCCTTCCGGGAGTTCCCAGCATCTTCTCCCAGACCGACGTGACCTCCTTTAGACAAGGGGTGATTTCCTCGTAGTCCAGTTTTAGACGCTTGTTCTGCAAATTGGTCTCGGAAGCTGCGGACATCAGCGAGTGGAAAATGCACGTCAGTCCTGACTTGGAGGGACCAAAGCTCACGATTTAATCCTTGCAAAAACGTTTGATGGTTAAAGCTCTATTGACAATAAGATAAAAATCTCAATAAAAAAAAAAAGTGAAAATATTTGATAATATCCCTAACATTGAAATTAGAATTGCGTTAAAGTACAAATACAGAAGACCCCTGGCATATGGCTATTCAGTCTTACGTAATTTTCACTTTACAGTGTGGAATAAGATATTTTTCAGCCCCTGTTTATGACATTTTGCACACTAAATAAAATCCAAACACAAATTATGTTGAGTGCCCAATAACGTACAAATTCAAAACTTTAAAGTGTGTGTGCAACTCGAAATGAGTCTCTAAGATTCACCACCTACTATTTGTCTACGAGATATAAAATGCTGGTCTGCATCACAGAAATGCAAATATGCTATAGGCAGAACTACCTCCCACTATGCCTTTCACTTTATATTCAGGGAGAATTATGTGTGTTTTGTAAAGACTTTGCTAATTGGTGATGAAAGACTCAATTTGGAACCATAATATTTTATATGGGTCTTAAGACTTGCAGTAACGCTAGAGAGAGTAGTCAAAACAGGATTACCATGGAAACAAAGCTTTATCAAGAAATACAAAAAAGCATACAAATCACTACCCTCGCCAAGTTGAATGGCTTTAACCTATCAACGTATGGGACAATTTAAAAAAAATAAGGAGACGCTTAAAGCAAGGAAATATTTTAAGATCATTCTCGCAAGTAGAAGTTTTAAAACCAGTTTCATCTTTAATCCAAAGTCGCCACCCCCCCTTCTCCTCTGTATCCACTTGCTACTCCACTCAAGCAGATCAAGTCACGTCACATCAAAAGTAGATGAAGTGATTTGTTTTTTTTCTTTACATCTACATTTTTTATAATGTTATTTAATTCTATACACGTATAATACATATATGTAGTACTTACTACATACTATTTAGTAAGTTTATTGGTTTTATCTAGGGTACCAGGTGCTCAGAGCCGATTACCATATGCTGCAACGCCACCATACATCAATTTCACTTTGCAATCCCCACCCCAGAAATGATTAATGTCGTAAACTGGGAGTCTACTGTACGGATTTTCGCACAAGGTTGAATTCTGGAAAAATGCCCTAACAGTCTTAAACTGAACTAGCAAAAAGTTACTTTAAAAAAAATAATAAAACTAAATAGATTACTTGTAAATTTCCATTAACCGACTTGATCAAAGAAAATGAGGGCACACCCAGAGGGGGCTAATCTATTCCTGTTTTTGACAACACCCTTCCTCTGGCTGCCGCCCCAATCTTTTAACTCACAGTCCCATACTTCTTTTGTCACTGGTCTTCCTCAAAGTCAATTTAGCTTGTCTGTCAACTGCTTTCACACTCATTTTCTCCACGATCTTCTCCATTTTACAACATAAATATATGACTATCTTATTGACAACTCTGGTGTCTTTTGAACTTTTTGTAATATCAAAGAGCCTCCAGCCAGATACACTTCTGCTTTATTGATGATTCAGAAGCCCACAGAGAAAAACAACAACGGTTGGCCTATTTATGACCCTAGGCTATACAGGAATGTGGTCAAAGATCAGATTTGATTTTCTTACATCACTCTTGACCCACAAATAATCTCAACACCTTGCTCAGTAGGCAATAGGGCAATTTGCCAGTTAGGGTGTGGCATTTACTGGAGATGTGTGTTGATACAAGCCAACCGGGTCAAAAAACAGGTGGGGCTTTTAACACACCCTTGGAACGGCCGAGTGCCAAACAAGCATATTAAAAAAAACTTGCGTACAAAGTATTTATTTGTGGTGGCGAGTTGAAATGTTTAACTAACCCTGTAGTTTGAGGTTCTCTCGCTCCATTCTTTGCAGGATGATTTGTTGCATGATAGCAGTCCTCCATAGTTCTCTCAGCTCCTCTTTACTCCTTTTAGTTCGCACTTCAGGCTGCACTCTCTTTGGCAAATCCACGCTTCCCACTGCTTTACCTCCACACACCTGACCTCCATCCAGAGCATCTCCACGCTCTGAAAGGCAAAAAAGACAGGTTTGGGTGTTTGCTGCACAAACTAATGTAGAAATAATGACAATTGATTGTTCAAAAAGCGACAGTTTTCAATGAACTTTCAGAATGGTTCAGACACAAACTGATTTAGATAACGAGTAAAACTGAAGTTTAACTCACCCTGGACAATGTGTTGGAAAACCTATTTTAGTCACCCAAACTATCACAGTATGTAAATCAAAACCTTAATTTGTAACATTTTGCCTGATGTGTTCTTGGCAAAAAGATGGATGGACGAACTGATGGATATCTGGATGAACGGATATTAACATATATATTTGGATGGAGGTGGCACGGCAGGTGAGTGGTTAGCGCCTCCGCGGCGCAGTTCTAAGGTCATGGGATCAAATCCAGCAACCGGCCTTCCTGTGCGGAGTTTGCATGTTCTCCCCGTGCTTGCGTGACTTTTCTCAGAGCACTCTGGTTTGCTCCCACATTCCAAAAACATGCATGTCAGGTTTATTGGCTGGTCCAAATTGCCCCTTGGTATGAATGAGCGAGTGAGTTGGCCATCTCTGTCTGCCCTGCGACTGGCTGGCAACCAGTTAAGGGTGTTCCCTGCCCACAGAGATAGCTGGGATGAGCTCCGGCACCCCCGTGACCCTACTGACAATACGCGGTGCAGATAATGGATGGATATTTGGATGGGTGGGTGGATAAGTGAATTTTTGGATGGATGGCCTAATGAATGGATATTTGTTGTACTTGTAGTAGTACTTTTATTTTGAAATTTTTTGATATGTTGAAGTATATGTGTATAAATTTACGATATTTGTATTCATTTATTTTACTTTTCTATCAATCCACAGATCTACCTGCTCAACCACCGACCATCTTTTTGGTGTTGTTTATAGTGATTAACCTTTAAACGAGATATTAAAGAATAAATCACATAACACAAGAATTTCATATCAATTCTGTCGGCAAAATTCCCATTTGACAAAGCACAGGCTACCATAAATAAAATTAATAGCTGTTAAAATAAAAATTGTTCACCTTGTCATTAATTGTATCCTAGAGTACCTTTTTTCAAAAATTAGTTAACCTCATGGGTGTGGTGACATTACTAAAACAGCAACAAGTCTTTTGTAACACCTTCCCTTCACAATGTAACTGGCATACCTAAGACTTATAACATTGGTAAAAATGGCGGCGCCCTCTGTTGGCTGCGGCTGCATCGGCTCGCTACAACGGGTCAGGTGTATCGACATTTCGTTCTGTGTACATTGTTACAAAGAATGACAATACAAAGGAAATTATTATTATTATTATAAATCCCTTTTGTCTCAGTGTTTGACACTCCAAAAATGCCACCAAAAAATTAAAGTTAAACATAGATAGATATATTTTTACACGGATTAGTGTAAAATTATTATATAATAATTATATATTATATTTTATTATATATTATATATAATAATTATATAATAATATAATGGTTAAGAGGGCACAGCAGCGCCTGTACTTCCTGCGGAGGATGAGGAGAGCCCACCTGCCCCCACCCTCCCTCATTACATTCTACAGGGGCACCATAGAGAGTATCCTGACCAGCTGTATCTCTGTGTGGTGTGGAGGCTGCAGCGCTACCGACTGGGGTAGTGTGAGGAGGGTAACGAGGACAGCAGAGAAAATAATCGGGACTACACTTCCCTCCATTCAGGACATTGGCCAGAAGCGCTGCCTATCCCATGCTAAAAACATTACCGGGGACCCCTCTCACCCCCATCATGGACTGTTCACTCTGCTAGCCTCTGGGAAGAGGTACTGCAATGTGCGGTGCAGGACCACCAGGCTCCGCAATAGTCTAGTCCCCCTGGCCATTAGACTGTTAAATGGTCAATCTAACATATAGTTAACTTAAATCTAAACGGCTGCTAATCTGACTTTTTGCACTACTGGCAGTTTTTTTTATAGCTTGCCACTCCTTGCACATTGCTCTCTGCACTATTGTAATTACAGCGTTATTGTTACAGTGTTAATGTTACTGTGTACCTGACTTGTTAACCTGACTGCCCATTTTGCACATCTGGTTAGCTACTCTTCTTGCACTATCGGCACTATGGTAAAATACTATACGTAGCCAAAATACAATACAACATTATTTATATCTGTACATTCAAGGAAACTGTGGGGGTCAGATGCATCGACATTTCGTTCTGTATACACGTGTACTAGAATGACAATAAAGTAGATCTGAATCTGAATCTGAACACCAAGAATAAAAAAAGAAATGTTGTGAAACTCCACCCTAAAGTACAGGGTGGAACCCAAACCTCAAATTATCCTGTGTTTTCTGGGAGAAGGACATCCAGTCACAAGTGGTCAGATGGCCCTTTACCTACACATTGTGTACATTCACCCCGTTCACTTGATAACAATACTGTTCCTTGTCATATGCATGTGTACTTTGTGTCTGTGTGGGGGAGGCTTTCAAAGATTTGGCGTACTCACTAAACAAACATATGGCTCTTAACATGTCTCAGAAGACAAGGTGAGTCAGACAGATTGCTAGTCTAACTGTGTAAATATTCAAACACACTTAAACAGCTGTCTGTCTATATCCGGGGTCAACAACCCAAAATGTTGAACGAGCCCTATTGGACCCAAAAAACTAAAAACAAATTTGTCCAAAACCACTCAAAATTAAAAGCCTTTTATAAGCCTTATAATGAATGCAACACATGCAGTATGTATCTATACAAGCCTACCATTAAAGTGACCAAGTTGGATGCAGCGCATCTACTGGATAATGATGCACCACGTGACTCTGTTGTAGGATACCACCTTGAAGGTTATCTTCATTACAATACTATTGAAGTACAGTATGTTTGACCGTTTTATCAAAATAAATATATACAATACCGAAATACATCAGATAACACGACTCATCACAAGCAATTGAGTATGCTGGCGCTGAATGTCCCTGATTTGCTGTTCAGTGATGTTGCTTGCCATTTAATGACGTTTCTTTCACTGTCTTAGTGGAGAGAGGTATGTCCTTAACTTTCTGTATTATTTCACTTTTGTTCTTGAAGTCTGCAAAAAGGTGTTCTGATATCTTGATGAATGACTCCTTTATGTAGAAACGTTGAATCCTCCATTCTCCTCAATTATTTTTCTCCTTTGGTGACCATGACCAATTTATTGAAAACAGCCACCTGGCCTGCTAGTGACGCTTCTGATTTAAAAGGGGCAGCGATGCGCCACACAGCTCTTAACACGGGACAGTGGAGGAGTAAAGCGAAGGAACAATGCCGCATAGGTCATCTTGTAGCCCGTGAACTCGTACCAGCTCCTTGTTGAAATCTAATATCTATTCCACACATTTTACAGCATTGGAAAACATTAAAAATGTTTGCTTCATGTTTATCCTCCTACAGAAACCATTGTGCTCACTTTGCAATGTGTCATATATGTTTTTTCCCTCTTATTACAAATCAATTGTCTGGTAAAATTATGGATTATAAATCCGGAGCGATTTATAATCCATAATTTATGATGACTTTATATAAGCCTACCATATTTTCACGGCCATAAACCAAACACGAATGATCTATACAAACTACTTTATAAATCCTGATGTGTGTGTCTGTGTATGTGGTGGTGTGCGTGTATTTTTATGTGACTAATAGGCTGCGAAACAGCTGAACCGATCTTGGTAAAAAATATACTCAAGGTCTCCGCAAGTGTCTTTGGCAAGGTTTAGTGTCAAGGCGCCGAAAATAAACATTAATAAACGTCTGTTTTTGTGTGGTCTTTTTTTATGGGGTCTCTAACGCCTTCTTGCAGCCAAGTTGGGTGCTACTGCTCCCGATCACAGACCAGTCCAAGCAGCCAAACCCAATCTTTGATGGCTCGACAATGCCGGGCAATTTTGCTTGTACAAATTCTAATAGCTCTCACTAGGAAAACAAGTTATTGTTTTAAAAGTTTGTTTTTTGTTTAATTTCTGCCAACAGGGTAAATTTCTCTTTTTTTCAGCATTTTATATACTGCGCAAAAATGAATTCTTACCCCATTAGCAGAAAACGTTAATTACCATATCTTCCAGACAATAAGATGCACCTAATTATAAAACGCACCTTAATAAAATAACCGTTTGTAAAATATTTTTTATATATAAAATGCACAGTGGACTATAAGGAGCATAAAATCAAAACTACTGCGATAGATTGGGTTGCATAAAAAAAATAAAAAATAAAATTCATTTTTAAAAGGTACTTCTTTCATAAAGCATCAATATCATGAAATGTGGTTTATCACTAAAATGAATTGAGCCATTCATAAATGAAATGTTATAAAGTATGGAGTAACCATTGTAATTCTGCGTTTCTAGATTTTAGTTACCGCTTTTCAGGTCTATACTATAAAGGACCTGGTTATATAGCGCACTTTTAAGTCATCGGCATTTTTGGGTTATTTTAGGTGCGGAAAATATATTAAGTACAGATGCTCCCCTACTTACGAGCATTTGACTTACGAAAAACAGTAAATGAGACAATTTTTCACAGGATGTCAAAAAATATCCGGACATTTTTGTAAGTTAGAATTTTGTATTGTGAGCACGTTTTTCCGAGTACAGGACAGTAATGCAGTGCTTCTTCCCTCCGCTAACGATGTGTGGCGCTGTGAGAGCTCACCCAGCATCCACCCGAGGAAGAAATCCGCTTCCTTTTTCTAGTTCGTGTCTACACATTCTATACTGTATCTCCAGCGCGCTCAGAACTTGGAAATTGTTATTGTTTAGTATCTCGTGCATCCATTCAATATGGTTGGTGTAAAGTGTAAAAAGAGGCGAGCCGTTTTTTTTTTTTTAATGAAAGTGGAATAAGAAAGCTTGAAGCTGTTAAGAAAATGTTTGGATAACTTTTCTTTTGTCCACTCTCTACCACGGAGGAGGAAGTCGCCAAACTCTTGAAGCCCATTTTCCAAAAGTAAATTAAACAATGTTCTCGTTTGCCCGCGTCCCCGCGTCCTAGAAGCATCATTTTTGCTGGGGACGCATAGTGTCAAATCAACGTGCGTCCCTGGGACGCAACTTTTTTGACACAAAATTGTCATTATTACCCGATTACTTTTTTTTTTTTTAACAAAGATTTATCGCACTCCAAACTTTTCGTCAGGCAGATCCGCCATTGTTGTTTTGGTCTCCGGTTCGAGTTTTCGTCTGCACGCCGATCTCGGCAAACGAGATCTCGTTGCTCCGAGATTACGGCATTGTTGTGGTGCTTGTCGTCGAGTGAAGGTTAAGTATGCCTCCGAAAAAAACAGTATTAGGCAAAAATCAACACAAAATTGGTAATTTCTTCAGTGTCAGTAATAAGTCGAAACATAATGCAGAGAGTGATAACAACGCCTGTGTTGAAGCGAACGATTCGACAAAAGAAAATAAACAGAAGAATACTCCTAGCAAGAAAAGGACTTTTCTGCCAAGTTGGACTCAATTATATTCCTGGTTACGCTATGAGGAGGATGATAATGGAGGCTACATGTTCTGTGATGCGTGTACCCAGCGTGACAAAAAAAAACTGGATTGCATAAATCATTTCGCAATACGAACTTTCAGAAGAGCACATTCGATCGGCACCACGACAATGAAAACCACAAATTAGCTATGGAAATTCCGTTGCTGCTATTGAACCTTGAGAAGGCATTATAACTGTGGTGGGACAGCAAACCACAAGGAATATATGAACTGAAAACCTGAAGTGATAACTGCTTTGTATTACCAATTAACTGTGATGATTAAAACTGCATGAATATATAGACTAATATTTCAGCAATATTATTTTGTATAATGTACAATATTTTTGTGAAATGAAAACTCTTGAAGTGATTACTGATTTGTATTATCAATAAACGGTGATAATTAAAACTGAATGACTATATTGATTCATATTTTTTATTTGTCCCCGATTTACAATTTCAATATAACACTAAATTTTGGGGACCCATAGATATCTGTTGGGACCCAAAGATTTTTTAACATGCGAGTCCCCGGGACCCATCACTTTTCAGAGGTAAAATGAACACTGATTAAAATTAACTTTATTTATCTTTATAGAGCATATTATTTTATTCAACGTTTGTTTTTCAGTACAAAACAATACAGCTTACTTCCACAAGCCCTAAACATACTTATATAAATAAACCTTAAACATACTATATAGCACTAAAGCAACTTACAAAAAAATTCAACTTACGAACGATCGTCCGTCGTGTCGTTTGTAATAAGGGCAGCGTCTATGTATTTTTCCTTATTTAAAGATATTTTCATCCTTAAACTAACCAAAGGTCATATTTAGCACAAAAAAAAATCTATTTTTCAGAGGAAAATGATTTACCAGCTGCTATGCTTTCAAATATAACTCCTGTTCTGCTCCCTGTAATTTCTGTTCTGTAGTAAATTTAGTTTATATTTTGACCGGTAGATGGTAGCATGACCTTTGTTTCGACTTTCGCATTAAGCAACGGTAGGAAGAAAAATCAAGAAGTATTTCAATCTCGGTAAAATGTTTGTGTGCTACGCCAGTATCTTTAATCGTCGAATGGAGCCTTCAGAAATTAACGATAAGTATATTTTATGTAAATTACATAATTGGCGGTGTGGATTGAAGTATATTGTCGAGTTCACCCTAATAGTGTCTTATGTTTGTCAGCCTGGAGAAAAATGCAATGCCTGCTTTAGTTTTCTGTGTTTATGTTGGCCAAGATATTGTAAGGTCTGAACGAATCACTTGTTAAACTCATGCTTGTACAAATTTGGGTCTAATGTCAAACACTGAAGCTAAAAATATACCTTTCTTTTATGTACAGTTTCACTCTCAGTACTTGTTAAGAAATGATACTTTGAGACATCAACTGAGCTCGTTCTCTGTCTCATGAAAAGAGTTTGGTGTTTATCTGTGTTCAACAAGCAACCGTACAAGCCCCCTTATTTTACTGTAAAAAATGAGCAAAATCTTCTGGTAATGGCGTGCAACTTTTTGGCAATGCAAAATATTCATATAAACATTAGTGGGAACAATAGTGTATCACAAATGGACACAGAGTTAAACGTTTTTAAATAATTAACTTCAGATATTAGCGTATTAGGGTTTCTTTACATATTTTCCAAAACACGAGTTATGAAGTGCTGCTCTGACCCGAAAATAACTAAAACTGCAAGAACAACCCGTAAATAAACAACTCAAATTTATAACTTAATCTCTAGGTACAAAGGCACATAAGGCAAAGTGGGTCAACAAGGCGGGCGCTTTCCTTTGGCGCTGTCAATGTGGACAGTCAACACAACCTTGAGGGCACACAAATAAAGTGGCACACCCATCAGCTCATGAACATTATGAATGCGCCCATGAACAAATACACACCCAATCCGGGCGTTTGATACAAAGTCATTTGAAATTTGGAGCTTTGGCCTTTTGTTTATTATTATTAGGGACATTCCAAACAAGCCCATCAGTCATTAATTCAATGTGATGCACTATTGCAATGTGCGTACGTGCAGCGCAATTATCAAAGCGCGGGATCTGAAAACGGGCAGGCACATGCACGATTCCTGAACAGGGATGACGGTTTACTGAGATTACAATAAGTGAATTTATTTGTTAATTCAAAACAAACAAACAAACAAACCAAAACACTAGGGTTAATATTTATCCATTCTTTAATTGTTGTGTTTATGAACCTGTGTTAATAGGTATATTATTGTACCGCACAGTAATAATAATAAGCAGATGATCGTTAATGGTGGGGACGATTGTAAGATAAAGACTTCATCTCACAACAAGAGAAAAACATTCTGGTACACTCCGAGCTTCCTCTTCTCTTAATGCAAGTCAACCTTATTTCAGGTAAAAGAGTGACACGACAAGGAAAAACTACACTACTGCACACGTTAACATAGTAAATGTTTTTAAGTGTTTTTAAATGATTTGCTAAAATCGTGTACGTGAATAATGCTGATTATTGGCCTTGGCCAAAATCAGTGATTTTCAATTATTTTCTGTCATGCACAAAGAAGGAATAAAACAACTCGGGCCTCCAACGCCCCAAACCCCTTGCCACAATGCATGACTAAATACTCTTATCTGAAAAAATGTACACCTATGCATAACACTATCTTTAGTAATTTATAAGATGATAAAAAAATATGGTCAAACCTATAACAAATGATTGATTTATCAACTCGAAGAGCAAATATATAATTGTGCCCCCTTAGCATAGTGAAGGCGCAACTGCACTCTTCTGTGGAGCGTGCCCCACTAATGGAGAATCACAGCCTAAATAAAGAAGCTTTTTAGATGGAAACAATTAAATTATAACTGTCGATTCAATCTGTGTTTCTCGAATAGGAAATATTTCACGAAAAGTATATTAAATCCAGTTACAGCATTTGCTTACCATCAACGTACATTTTAGGCATACATTTTATATTTTACCTTAAAAATAAATATGTCTATACCTGTATAATTTTTCAGACAAAATAATAAAAAAAATACTATAAGTAGCTACCAGCTCTCCAGCTATTTTATTCAAGTTTATCCTGGAGTGCCATGTCTAATCTGATTGTAAACAATGTTCACTATGTTGCTAAAAAACAATAATAAATAATTAAATTTCTATTTCAAGTACAGTGGGACCTCGGTTATCGCGGTTAATGGGGACCAAAACCACCCGCAAAAAGTGAAAATCTGCGAAGTAGCGGCGCACCTAAAAAAATGCTTTTTATTATTTTATTCTATTATTATTTTTTAGACCTGCGAAGCTCTGAACCCGCGAACGTGGAACCACGAAGTAGCATCGCCCCTTCAAAAATGCTCAAAAAACAACATTTAAATTTTTTTTTTAATTGTATTTTATTATTATTATTTTTTAGACCTGCGAAGCTCTGAACCAGCGAACATGGAACCACGAAGTAGCGACACCCCTTCAAGAATGCTTAATTTTTTTATTTTTAAATTATTATTATTATTTTTTAGACCTGCGAAGCTCTGAACCCTCGCAAACATGGAACCACGAAGTAGCGACGCCCCTTCAAAAATGCTTTAAAAAAATAGAAAATAAATTTAAAAAATCTATATTATTTTATTTTATTACTATTTTTTAGGCCCGCGAAACGTCGAAGCGCTAAGTCCCACTGTAGTTTTTTTTTTTTTTTTTATAAATTCCTGATGCAAACTAGGCCAGCAAAGCGGAATTGCCCATTGGCAATAAATATAAAATGTCTTCTGAACTTGAATTTCTGATAAATAAGAACCAAAAAGTTCATATAATAAAAATAAATAAATAAATCACATTTTCATTTTTCTGCAAAAAAAAAAAAGAAAAAAAAGAAAATAATTTGGGAAAGAAGGGAAAAACACAGTAATAATAATAATTCTTAAATGAATATAGTATCTGCAGGACCTAAATTTCTTACTTTGGGGATTTTTTTATGTTACTAGGAAATTGAAAATACACTAAGATAAAATAAAGAATATTGCATACACCCAAAGAAAAAGGTTGCGAAACACCGGAATAAATACGTGAAGTTTTATGCCTGTGTATATTAATTCTCCGGGAAGTCTCACCATTGACATCTGTGTTTTTCTGAGGGGTTGCAACTCGCAGGAAGATTTGTTGCCTCCAGGAGTGCCGGTGACTTCGCAGAGGGCTTTCCCCAATTTCGTGTTCTGCACTCGACGCATAGAGAGCTGCTACATCTCTGGAAACAAGGCGAGACATTGACCGGGTTTTACTGTATGTACCAAAAAATAGAGGACATATGAAGCATGAGATATTGACACAATATTTGATACACACGTGTACCTGCTCCATTTTTCTTGGTAGTTGCTTTCTTTTACAGGGGCCAGAAATTTCAAAAAATTAGGAACAGAGGACGAGGAGTGGAGTCGAGCACGCAGTCCACCCAGAGGACTGATGGTGTGAATAGAAGCGGATGGAACGAAAGAAAAAAAAAAAAAGACAGCGACCCCGTTCAAACAAAGACTGATTGCAAAGTGAATGTTGCAGTCACCATGCGGTGAAGACCTCGCTCTGATTAAATATTTAATCGGCATAATAAAATATAGTAGGTAGTACAATCAACTTGGTCGTGTTATTTGCATTCTAGATCTGTTTTTTTTTCTGTATATCCTAATTTTCATTTCAGTGCACCCCTTTATAGATTGCAATACAGTTCAATTCAGTATAGGGGACTACCTGGCTACAAATAAAATTTCCTCTAGGCCTTTCCAACAACAAACTCTGCCAAAACAAGAGCCTCGAAAGACCCAAAATTCGTTCACAATACCTTTCCTTTTTTTTAAAAGTACACGCAAGGACATGCTACACCAGGGCCCACGGCCAGACGTTCCATTCAGCTACAAGTAGGGATCAGATTCTCCAGCTGTAGAATTACATTACTTGAACCCCCATAGTGTTTATGTGTTATCAGAAGGTTAATTAGGTGCTTATGTATGTCATCATGATTCATGTCTGAGATGTATTTCGTTGCGTGCCCAAATAATATTTTGCCTATTAATAAATCAGTCAAATGGAGAACATTATTTTGAAAAGCATCAATGGAAAACTCCAAACTTAAAAGTTTGCAGCTGGTTCAGAATGCGGCAGCTAGACTTTTGACTAAGACTAAAAAGTTTGAGCATATTACACCTGAATTGGCCAACTTGCACTGGCTCCCAGTCCACTTAAGATGTGACTTTAAGGTTCTCTTATTAACATATAAATGTTTGCATGGGCTTGCACCCTCTTATCTCTCTGATTTGATTTCCCCCTATGTTCCTGCACGGAGTCTGCGCTCGGAAAATGCCGGTCTACTTGTGATTCCGAGAGCCAAGAAGTCTGCGGGCTCGAGAGCGTTCTCCATCCGGGCCCCGGTGTTGTGGAATGCCCTGCCTCTGGAGATAAGATCTGCAACCTCAACGGAAGTTTTTAAATTGAGGCTTAAGACACACTTCTATTCCAAAGCATATGATTGATGCCCACCTCGTATTCTGTTTTGTCCTGTCTTTTTCTGAGGCCTGCCTGGCTGATACGAAGGAGAAGGATGATTTGGGATGGGTCAGCGGACCGGGGTCTGACCTGCAGCATGTCAACCCCTGCATTTACCAGCTGGCGTCGTCGTTGATGTCATGCTCTTTCCGGACATTTTCAACATCTTACCTAGTGTTTACTATTCTGTGTACAGTAATGCTAATTGTAATTCACCCTGTTCAATCCTGGAAGAGGGATTACCACATGTGAGGTCCTTTCTCAAGGTTTCTCTTTTCTCCTCACACTGAGGTTTTTGAGTTTTTCCTTGCCCGCATGCTGGTTTGCTAGTTTAAGATCAGGTAATTGTGTAATTTTGTAACTGTAATCCTGTGCAGTCCTTTGAGACATTTTTGTGATTAAGGGCTATATAAATAAATTTGACTTGACTTGACTTGACTTCAAAAAGTCACAGGACACACCTCCGGTGACAGATGACCAATGTTCCCTCTAATTTTCCACGGGTCTGAGCGTTCACACAAAGTCGGTGAGCAACGCTTAAAACAACAGTGAGCAACGGCAATCCCAAGTGTGGCAACTAAATCATTATCAATCATGCCCAAAACATGACATCACGTTACATTTTGCTGAGTTTCCGGCAATGCAAATTTTTTTTTTCACTTTTGAATGAATTGACTAATGTATTATTGCAAAGGTTGTACGGCCTACAAACGTCATTTGTTTTTAAAACAATTCTTTCACAAGATTTTAATTTGTTTTTTTTCGGGCATCTTTTGTTGCATAATACTGACATTTTTGGGGGCTTATCTAGTCACTTGCGCGATACAGAACTGTATTTAATCATATTTTTTTTAGTGGAAGTACAATGTTGGCAACAAGATTGACTTGGTATAATTGGAAATTATTTGAATGCAAAACAAACTTTTACTTCTTTTTCCCTGTTTTTTTCTCTTTTTTTAATTCCTTAAAAAAAATCTCATTGTGTTGATTTTTTCCTTGCTGTTACCTTTGTCTTTTTGTTCTCTATTTACTTTTTTCCTTTGTTTCTTTCCCTTCTTTATTTCTGGCTTTTTTCTAAATTTTTCCTTCTTTTTTCTCTTCCTTTTGTTTCTTTTTTCTCAGCTTTTCACTACCTTTTCATTTTGGTATATTTTTCTTTTTGTTCTATTTCCCCCCTTCCCTTAAGTCATTTTGTGCACAATTTTACATAATATTTGGTCGTGTCGGGATTAAAGAAGCAAAAACAACCTGAAGAGCCGTTTGGGACCCGAAAGAGCTGGTTCTCTTTAGTGAGCCGAGCCGAAGAAGCCGGTTCTCGAAAAACTCTACTGACTTCACTCAACTTCGTTCGACTTCGACGTTAACTTCAAAATACTGCATTTAGAACACAGCATTGGGGGAACTCGTGTATTTTTACCTTCATGCACTGTAACTTTGACTTAATTCGCTTCTTAATTAGCAATTTCGAGCCCTGATTTTTGTGCGCTGGCTAGATTTTCTTGTGCGCTGAAAATGTGCGGGCAGTGCGCGATTGCGCACGCGCGCAGCTTAGAGGGAACATTGCAGATGACCCTTATCAGCATTTACAAGGGAAGGCGGGACCCCCTGCTAGCTCTTTCATCGCTATTGCATCCAGAACAGCGGCTCAAAGGGGTTCTTGACTGGTCTTTGCACCCTTGGACAATAGGGACAAAGAACGCTGAAGCCCAGGCCTGGATACCTCAGCGAGAAAGCCTGGCGCACTCCAACCATAAGGCCATGTGGGACCATGCCCCTACCTGAGGCTTTGTCTGACCCAATAGTAACCCAAGAAAAGGTAACAAACCGTTTGATGTTAGGCCTGAATAATATAGTTCTGAAACACATTGAAGTAATTCCTGATTGTTGGAATCAGTATCTTAAAATCTTGCTTATTGATCAGTCCTTTCAACTGCTACTGATTTTCTCTCTTACCTCTGTCCCCTACCACCCTTTACCACCACAAGTTCACTTGTCAACAACGTCCTTTTTTAATTTGCTTTTCCTTGCCAGGTAAATAAAGCATAGTTTGTTTAGAATCAAACCCTTATTTGTGTGTGTATATATTTCCTTTGGAAAACTAGTTATCAATATCAATAAACTTTAATATCGACAATTTAAAGCCAAAATCCAATATGCTGTGAGGATTGCTTCCTTCACGATACTACAGAGACATAAGGCTTTTTTGGACCATTTCTGGCGGTGGATCGTTAGCCCCACCTAATGGGAGACCCACCAGCAAATTCAATTATAACCCAAATAAATATAATTTAATCAATATAAGCATTTGTCCCTACATCAGTAATAAAAATTAGAAATCTACTAATGCCATCAGTGCAATTATCTGTGTGAACAGGGCCTCATGTGAATAGAAAAAAAAATGCAGAAAAAATGCACAAAAAAAGGCATGAAAACGTGACGTGCACATACGAACTCTCACCGTCTTTTACCAAGCCTCGCTCCATTTGACGGTGAGGAAGGAGAAAGCAGAGTAGAGGAGGTTGAAGAGCAATTAGGAACAGGAGGAAGGACAGCGTCGGATGGGACGCTTCTGAGACGTAGTGCAAGTAGTGGAGAGTCACTATTAATAACAGCAAATGTGTGAATACTGACTAAAGGGACAGAAGGAAGTCAAAGGATGGAACAGAACATTTAAGTTCGGATGGAATTTCAACATGCTTACTAAATTTATATTTTGAGAGTTGTGTTGAGCTTCCCAAATACATCTTATGTCTTGTCATACAGACTCCTAAATTCCCTTTTGAAATTTTCAGTTGCTCATTTGAGTCATTTGATTGTGGTAACAGTATTTAGGAGTTGCCAACTTTTACTTAATTTGTATTTGAAAGCTTTTAAAATATGGTTCAAATATATTTTGGTGGGTCGTGATCCAATTTGGTCTTTTTACCTCCCAAAAATAACATTCTGCCGACAACTTTTTGCTTATCTAGTCAAATGACGCCAATGTGCATTATTTTAGATACATGTCTTATTTCAAGAAATCTTCGTAAATTACTTCACAAATGTTTGTGCTTAATTCAAGCAAAATATATTTGTGTTGTTTTAATTTAGAAAAAATAAGTTTATGATCTAATAAGGCAAATTAAAATATGATTAGTAAGTGTAATAAGTAAAATTATCATATTAATAACTTTAAAAATAAAGCATATGAAGTGACCTGTCATATTGTCTATAAGCATATAAACAGATTTGTACAGGGAAAAAAAGGGTATTTTCTTGGCAAGACATTGATTCTTTTTGCCATTTAGAATAAAAACACTGGAAAAAATATTACCTGATTGACAGGAATTTTATGTGTAAATACTTAATTAAAAAAGAAAATATTTTAAAATATGTGTAATTATTTAATACGTATTATCAAAATTAATAGATGAAAATTTTGATTATAGGATAATTTCCACCATTTGTATTTCTCACAGAAAATGTATATCTTTAAAATTGTGATGATAACAAGAGTATTAAATGAATAAATGTGTCACATCAAAACAGCGTTGTTAGAAAAAAAATGTACTAATATTGGATTCACCTTAACTCAGTAACAAGATAAATACTTATGAGAAAAAGTACACTTTAAATAGGCAGACCTTGCTAGAAAAAATACATATATATTTATTTTACGGATGTAGAAATATCTTAAAAAATAATCTACCATCTGCTGGATTGTGAATTTCCCTACGGGGATGAATAAAGTATCTACCTATCTATACATCCATCTATTTTTTTAAGGATGTTTCTCTATTTATGTATTTTTACAAATAATATATAATACAGTAAAATATAAAAAAATTATACCTAAAACGAGCCTTTTTTTTTTTTTTGCTAATTGGGTAAGAACGCATTTTTGCACAGTGAGAGAATGTCATGTGTCAAAAATAGATTCCAGGAGAGTGTCCATTCAAACAATGTAAAATAAGCCAAAATATTAAGTTTCAAGACATTCTTGGGTCAACCTGAAATAAAATTTGAAAAGCCTTGTGTCCTCACTAGCACCTGAGAAACAAAAAAGGAGCTTGTTGGCTGCAAAACTGCACGTTTCTTACTTGCTTTGGTGCGGCGTGTCAGTGCTCACAGAGTAGTGTCGTAAAAGTTTGGGTTTTGAGGCCACCGCAAGGTCCTGTTGCGGCGAATAGGCTAAAGTGCGAGTGGGTGAATCGTCTGCAGAGGAGGGAGTAGGAGAGTGGCTGTAGGTGCTGGCCCGTCGGCGAAAGCCCTCTGGTTGACCGACCACTGGTCGGGAGGAGGATGGGAACGGAGATGATAAAGTAAAAGGGTCAAGCTGCTTCAGGTCACCTGTTGAGTTGTGGCATCTGAGCGGAAGAAAGAATTTATTTGTTGACTTTTTTTCCCTTTGTGTTCATCCAGATACAAGGTTACAATCATTTAAAAATCCTCAACTTTACATTCCATTTTAAAAGAAAACGAATGGAAAAAAAGCGCTGTTGAGAAAAATGGGGGCTTATCTTGGTCCCAAACTCTTGAGCGTCACATTAGTTAATTAAAAAAACAGAATGATAATTGAGTGTTAGCCCCTTAACTAAAATTTGTAGTGCCACATATCATTGGAAAGCTTACAACTCTTGGGATTCACGATATACCATTTCAAAATGTACTTATCACAGAAACATCACCATCAGTCTGAACCATGGACTTGTTACATCCAGGGATTCCAACCGTGTAAAGTATTTACTCCAAAACACACAATAATAAAAGACATATTAAAACAAATCAGAAAAAGAATTTCTAAATCGTTGGACTCCCTTGTTGCAGTTCTTCTGTTTCGCCCAAATAATTCCCCATCAAAAATAAAGAGACTTGTAAAATTATTTCCAATATGGCCGCTAGCCTCTGAGCTTTTGATTGACACCACTATCAACCAATTGCAGGCTTTTTCACGGTCCAGAGCTCGCATTAGCTTAAGGGGGCCTGTATTGATAAAACTGACATCACCTTCTTTGGGTCTGAATATCTTTAGCCAGTAGTGACCGATTCGAATGATGATTGACACGTTGGTTAGCCAATTAAATTCTGAAAAAACGATATGCATATGTACGGAGGGTATTCAGATTAAACCCCAAAATAAAGCTGCGTAACGCACCTTGTGATTCATTTTTACGCACACAATGATCACGAGCAAGTGTGCAAAATAGTCATACAGATACGGAAAAGAAGTCGAAACATGTATCGGTATTTCTTCTCAAATGACCAGGCTTTTAGAGGTGGAAGGGGATAAGGTTTAGTCCTAGTGATAGCACAGTCACAGCATATACAGCAGTTGAGAATTTCTATGTCTATATGCATTTACTTGAACGGGGTGGTAGGTCGTAAAAGGAAGCCGTTGTCCGAGCTGGTCTGGTCTTGGCTATTGGCAGTAGAAATTGAGGATACACTATGGCTTCTTTCACTGGTACTCCTCTGGGAAACAGACTTGTTGCTTCCCTGACAAGAATAAATAAACAAACAGTTGCATATAACACCTGTACAATACAATACAACTCTGAAGTGACAAATTTGGTTAAAAAAATAAATACGAAAATTTAACCAGGTATCTTACCTTCCATATACCCTCTAAGGATTCGGTCAAAGAGCGTTTCGCCCGACTTTTAAACTGCTCCAGACGTTGCCGACTGCTGCTCTGGTGCTGAGGCTCAACTGGAACAGGTATCGCCTCCTCATTCTTCATATACCAAATGAATGAATGAATAAATAAATAACAAAAGGAACTTAATAAACCAACAGACATGCATTTCTAGACTTAACTAGCAATCAAATACTAATATTCAAGGTGGGGTGCAGGATTTGAAACCTTAGGGCTCCAATCATGATTTTAGGCCAGGTGATAACAGCAGAGCAACAAATAATTTGTGAGCATTTTCAGACGCGCTCGAAGAAAAATCTTCTTTTATCATGTTTTTGGCAGTTTGTTCCACCCCGATCAGGCCTGATAAAAGTAAGTTAAAAGCAGATAGGCACAATGGAAAATAATGCATAAGAGTTCTTTGAACTCAGTTAAGTCATGTTATTAATAAAGCCCTTAATTACAAGAGATGTGTTAGACTAAAGACTATTATTAAACTATACCATGATCAAAAACCTATTCTACTCTATATTCATGGAATCACTATTGTACTTCTTTACTTCCTTACTTGTACCTCTTGTTTATCAATACTAAATTTAAAGATTCTTACGGCGCTGAAGCATCCAAACCTTCAGCTCAATAAGGCTGTGACCATAAATGCGCTCGTCTTCACTCATGCAGCCGTAAAGCACTTCGAATCGAAACAGGTTGAGATGGCTCAGGATATTCAACATTCTAATTTTGGAATAACGCACTTTATTCTCATTCATAATGTGAACGAGGCATTCCCATTCATTGAAAAACAAGCAACACAAAATTCTGATTACCTGCAGTACTACAGTACTCAACATTTTTAACATCATTAGATACTACGAGGAAAAATATTACCTTTCACTTTTTCAACAGGACACCTCAAACTACAAACCCCACCTTTATGTAGAAAAATATTACTTGTTTGGTGTCCTTAGGCAAAGTATGATGATGAATCATCTGTCTCTCCTCATACAAATTCCTCAAAGATGCCATAGTAAGCTCATTTTCTTCTTGTTCACTCTTTGCACGAGACTTCTACAAGACATAGAATATTGTGTAAATCATGTAAAATACTTCCAAAACATACAAATATATTTCTGAAAATTAAATTTGATTTGCTGAGGCAAAATGCGTTGACAAATTGTTTTATTTTGAGCTACCATAAATCAGCATAGCTGTATTGTAGTACAGCAATATCACCAGCAGAGAGCAGCCAAAGACCATCTACAAAATGACATTTAACAAGCGAGCAACAGCCTATCTCTATGAACTATGTATAAGTTCATGTATCATAGAAAGGTTATTGGTTTGTTCATTTATTTTTAAAGCGACAATTATAAAAATATGAATGGAAACAAAGGTTCACTTTCAGAAACCAAATAACAAATTACTCAGACCAATTAGAAAAGAATAATTACCATAATAGCCTCAAAAATTGCAGCTTGGTCCTGGTTGTCCAGGGTAGCTAAGTGCTTCTGAAGCTCTAGTTTGGTTTTGGGTGCATTTAGACCTAAGGAGACATCCAGAATGAATGAGGTAATGTATGCGTGGTCACAAATACTGAAGACAAATATGTTATTTGTTTTTGTTTTGTTCTTACCTTCTATTCTCTCACACAATTTATGAAGCTGCAGCATGGGACAAGTGTCACACTGTTGGCTTTGGCTCTTTGCATTTTGTTGCAGAGCTGCGACAGCAAATGCCTGCTTTAAAGTCAGCATAATCTCGTCCACCTTCCAGAAGAAAACATGACACACGCTAATATTCTAAATGTAAAATAAAAATTCCAGTAATTTCCCATTATCTGCTCTGGAGGTTTTGAAAAAAAAAAAAAAAAACAGTACAGCAATACATTGTAACTTGATTATTAGAAAATTGTGCTCATTTTAAATATCATTTTTTTATTTAGAAATGTTTCCCTTTCTTTCCTTAAATAAAATAAAGTATGTTAAATCTAACAAAATCGTCCGAAATAACACGATCTTTTATCCCTAGTTTCCTTCGTAAAAAGAAACAATCTTAAAAAGTGCCAAAGACAGCTTCTATAGTAAGAAATTTTTTCACATATTTCCTTAGTAAAAAGAAAGATCTTAACTCTAACAAAATTGTCTGACATAGCATAAAATATTTTTCACTTGCTTAGTAAAATAAAATAAACCAACCTTAAATATACCAAAATAGTCTCGTATAAAAGAATAAATATATTTTTCCAATTTGTCAAATTGTAAAAGTATCAGATATAGCCCAAGACTTATTTTCTAACAAGATTAGATCACAAACTGGGCTGAAAAAACATATTCAACAATAGGCAACAAAACACAAATTATCTGTGGAGATTTCGACATAGATCTACTGAATCCAAACAAACATAAAAACATTGATGACGATATTAATATGTTCGAGTTTGTACCCGAAAAGTATGGGTACAAACTCATACTGTACAAAAGGGTATTTTGGATGGATATAAATAAATTATCTTTAATTTGAAATAAAACCAGAGTAATATTATTTGGTAATCGCAAGGCAAATCAAGATTTAGAACTAAAAATGGATGGTGCTGCAATAGACAATGTTTCAGAAATTGAATTTTTAGGGATAATTGCAATAAATTAAGCTGAATAACACATCAGACACATACAAACTAAGGTATCTAAAAGCATTTCAATAATTGATAAAGCCAAATCCCTTTAAACTATAATGCATTGTATTTATTATATTATTCTTTATTTCGGCAATACTTAACATATTGTGCGAAAGTCTGGGCAATAATTACAAAAGTTCACTACAGCCCCTTTTTATCCTCCAAAAACGTGCAATTAGAACCATACACAGGGTAGGATATCGGGATCATACTAATGTTTTATTCCTGCAATCCAAATTATTAAAATTGGATGATTTAGTAACATTTTTCACTTCACAACTGCTATTTAAGGTCAACAAAAACATAGTGCCAGAACACACCCAAAAATTATACACTCGGAAAGAGGGAAGTTATAACTTAAGAGAATGTAGTAAATTCAAAATCCCAAAGGTGAGAACCACCAGGATAAGTATGTGTGTCTGTGTGTGGAGTCAAACTTTGGAACAATTTACAAGACGAGATCAAACAATGTCCAAATATTCACATGTTCAAATTTAAATTTAAAAAAAATAATTACTGGCAGAATACAGAGATGAACAAAATGAGGTATGACAGATACTAGAGATTGGAAATACTGAGTTTACAACTATAGTTAACCTTGTTGTTATTGTTACCATTATTATATCAGAACTTATTATTGCTATTGTTATCATCATTGGTGGCACAATGATATTTAGTGACTAGTAGCATTATAACGTTAATCGATGGGTACTACGATTAGTGTATAAAATGTTACTATTGTTATTATTATAATTATTGATATCTGTGTTCGTGTTGACCTATGTAATATGTATAGCCGTGAGATTTTGCTATATTTAGACACAAAAGAGGAGCCATCTGTAAAATGTAATTAATAGGGAAGATGAAGGGGTAGGGAAAATATGCGTCTGCTTCTTACTACCCCTTTTCGAACATGTTAACATTATTTTTGTTGTTGAATCATTGTTTTTGTCCTGTTTTTATTTGATAATGTTTGAAATAGTTTTCATTCATTCATTCATTAGAAAATAAATGGCATAACTATCTGCCATCTGCTACAGTAGAACATTTAGCTTAGTGAGTATGTATTTTATCATTTAAAAATAAAATAAAAACTTAATAGAAAATGAGCACATTTATTTTTTTGAAGTGCAAGATATAACCCTTAAAAAGCCTCCTTGCGTGTTGGCATGGAAATATTGATCATTAAAAGTAAGGTTAGGCAGCACGGCGGCGCAGTGGTTAGCGCTTGTGCGGCACAGTTAATGTCTCGGGAACCTGTCGTGGGTTCAAATCCAGCTCCAGACTTCCTGTGCGGAGTTTGTATGTTCTCCCCGTGCTTGCGTGGGTTTCCTCCGGGCACTCTGGTTTCCTCCCACATTCCAAAAACATGCATTTCAGGTGAATTGGCCGGTCCAAATTGTCCCTAGGTGTGAATGAGCGAATGAGCTGTCTGTCCCTGTGTGCCCTGCGACTGGCTGGCAACCAGTTCAGGGTGTCCCCTGCCCACTGCCCGGAGATGGTTGGGATGGGCTCCAGCCCCATCCGCGACCCTAATGAGGAGAAGCGGTACGGCTAATGAGATGAGATGAGATGAGTAAGGTTAATGCAGAGATAATAATTTCCACTCTTCATGATTTCAATTGAATTTTGGGTGTTCGTACTGATACGATTTTATAAAGTTACACTCGGCTTTAAATAGAAATATACAATTTTCTTGATTGTATTTATGTGGTGTGTCTTGAAAGTCCCCTCCAACAGTAATCTGGATGCAGAATTATTGTTACCTTTCGTTTTAAAAAGTAAGTAAAGGGTCATTGTGGTGAAGTGTCACTATTTGTATATGCAAGGAAATCTTTCTTCGGTCACAAAGAAAAAAAAAAGCTTCCCAGAATAGTCTGATAGACCTAAACATTTTGCCGGAACTTTATTTTCAGTGTTGTTATTCTGTCCATTGTTTTGTTAACACATGTGACCATGATCCCAATTTAATACCCGGTGAATTCTAATTCATCCAACATTCCACTCAACTGACTTGATGAAAAAAAAAAACCATCTCACCAGAGATTCGTCGGTACACTGAAAGATATAGCAAACAAAGTGGCAGGCGCCTCTTTCCACCGTTTCTCTGCATATAAAGCCAAAGTGGTCCACGTGGCGAATACCCTTAAAAGAGATCAGTAGTATAAGTGACACTAGGCAAGTTTTAAATATTAAAGTAGACCCCCAGGAAACTACATTAATCCGTTTTAACATGGGGATAGCAAGGTAAATTGTTGTATGGTAATGATTAGCTAATGTGTTCCAAAACCCACGGTGCCCCAGAAAAAACATTGAAATAAGTACTGTGTGTAATAAACGCGTAAATGACTAAATAACCTAAATAAATATACAAGGATAACATTTTTTATCTTTATTGTGACATGATATGGGCTGGTTGAGTGGAGTAGCGGATGGATGCAGAGAGTTTAAAGACAACAGTGTTCTTGTGTTTCTTTGTTTGTATATGTATCTATCCAATGCCGTTATTTGACAATTCTCCACCCAGCATTTTTGTGAGGTCCAATTGTTTTTCATATGCACTTATTAAGTACAATGCATGTTTAATTGTAATTGTACATCCTGTTGCAATTTCCACTTCCAAGTATTGTCATGACCTTTAAAAAATGTCCTTGCTATATTCACATTCTGATTTTAGGTAAAAGTTCTGATCGTCGATTGGTTACGGCCTGGCATCCTAGAGAGCGTACCGGTTCGTGGGCATTTTTCATATTTCTTGTTCATTTCAAGCTTCTGTTCCATGGTTATTATGTTTTCTCCCTTTTGCAAGGATTGTGGTTGTTTTAATTGCCCAATTATTAATAGTTGCTATTTTTTTTATTGGTTACAGCCATGCAACCTAGGCTAAGCTTCGTTTCCACGGTTATCATGTTTTTGCTTTTCCCTTTAGCGTCACTACGAGTCTTGGGATCCATAGATAATAAAAACAGTCCAAAAAAATACAGTATGGTATCACCGACTTGCAAAGTCTTTCAAAGCACATGAAAGTCAGAACTGAACGAAAAGAAAGGCGTTCAGCCAATAGCATATCTGCTTTTTTATGATGCCATGACGCAAGCCATTAGCAACCAGCATTTTATTTGCTGTTGACCTATAGCAGACAAGATGCTTAGATAAATGTTTGGGCATGCAAAACAATTTGTTGTTGATGCTGTATAGTGGGGAAAATGCTCAAAAAACATCTGGTTTCAAAACGTAAAGTGAAAATGTCATAAAGTGGGGTCTACCATGCTTTGTGTACCAACTGGCATACCTGTGAGCAGAAAGAGATTTCACGGAAACTCTTTTCAATGGTCACCTTTTTTGTGTCCGGACTGACCAAAAAGATCTGTGATCTGCCAACCTACAGCAGGAAGAAGAGATTTTATTTTCGGAAAATTAATTTTAAAATGAGGCTTTGCAAGAAAAAAACTTTTGCCATGTCATCAACACTTCTCGCGTAAAAAGAAATACAGGAAATCTTGCTGGAAAGGATGACCCCAAGCCATTGCAGTAAGTCTTATGAATGACTTCCTAACAAATATGATACAATCTTTTACATTTCTTTAAAAACCATCAAACGTGTTAAATGACAGTTTCATTTCTTTCCTACTCTGATAGTTCCGCCCCAGAGGATGTCTCCCATTCAAAACATAATTACAACCCGAGTCCCTATCACGGCTGGGGCTCAAGAGGGCATATGCTGGTTTGAAATGAGCTAGTGATCTTGAGAGTTATTCTTGTCTTGGGTTCCCCTTCGCTGCTCTGCTTAAGCGTGACCAGAGAAGAATCCGTAACGAGTCTTTGCAGGAAAGTGAACAAATGTGGATTGATATTAGACCTAAGATTTATGGCCCGAGCCCGAACCCGAACCCGAGGCAATTTCGGGCCGGGTCGGGCCTGAAATGTCAGTCATACGGTCGGGTCGGGTCGGGTTCGGTCCTGCTTTTTTTTTTTTTTTTTAATTAATTAATAATTATAAATATATGTTCATTAAAAATATATACTTAAACTATGTATGGATACTAGACCAAGGAATACTTGTTATAAAATAAATAATTTGGATAAAACGGAGAAGGAGCTGTAATTGCCATTTAACGGAGCCAGAGCATGCTCTGTGCACGTGACGTGAATGCTGTCCTTGTAGTGGGTTGTACATAATTCACCCACGGAACCATTGTTTAGTTAGCGAGTTCCTAGGGGGACTCTTAATTCGGCCGGTTCTAGCGACTCCCGTGTTTGTTTTGTAATTGCAAGTTTACATGTCATTAAAGCAGCTCCCGTTGGCACCTTTGTTTGGCACTCCGCCTACGACTCCCGTCTCTGCTCGCTACATCCTCTTAATAACCTTCCCCTCCGCAAATTCGCATGATTTTGACCTGGTATCCCCGATATGGAATCGGACCAACAAGAAGTGAAAGATGAACTAAAGAGAGGAGAACTGACAAGGAAAACACACTCTGGTAAGAGTGAACTGTGGAGCACTTTCAAATTGATCGTCGAAAATGATACAGACACTTGCGTTGGCTTCGCTGTGTGTCAATTTGACACTCAGCGAAGCCAACGCTAGAATCTTAAGGACGTACTGCTGCTGTGGATTATGGCCCAATGATCAAGTCGTCAAAATGACGGACGCTCTTAAATGTTTACGCCGCCTCTAAAAAAAAACTCGTCAATGACAGATTGTCGCTTAATGTAACATCTGCAGTGCAGACACAGAAATATAAAAGATGTAAATGTTTATACAGTTTTATTTAACTTAGGCCTAGATGTTGTAACAAAAGGCAGAGTTTAATTTGTTATCATAAATCACCCCTCCTTATAAATAAAATATGTAATTTCGGGCTCCCCTCGGGCCGGGCCAGCAAATCCAGTTAATTAGTCGGGCTCGGTCCAGGTCGGGTTTAATACCCCTCGGGCCTGCGTCGGGCTCGGGTGCTTTTTTTTGGCCCGATCTTACCTCTAATTGATATCACCACAATGAGGTCACTGTCTTGATCACGGTGCATGGGACTTAAATCATGTTATGGTTAGTGTCTTCTCCTCAGGTAGATCAAATCAAATACAATTTATTTGTAGAGAACTTTTCAGGCAATAAATTGCCACTCAAAGTGCTGCATAAAATATTTACGTAGTATACAATAAGACAATAAAATCACCTCCTTTATCCCTGTCCAACAACCCGAACACACAATACACAGACACACACAAAGGTTAAAATACAATATGTGACCTGATCAACTGAAATGAGTCACAGTGAGGCTAATATCAAATAGGGTTTTTTGTTAACAATGGAAAGAATCAGAAATTAGCTTTAAAATTATACCATAGTCAAAGATTTCTGATAAACTATTGAAGCCATTTGAATTACAACCTTCCATCCACCTTTTTCTGTTCAAAAACCTGAAAAAAATCATGTTTCAAGTTTTCTTTGCTTTTTCAGTGTGATGTATTTAAATGTTTTTACTGTTAAAGGGATAGTCTAATTTTAAAGTTTATTTTTTCCCAAACCATTTGCACACATATAAAAATGAATTATACTAGACTAAAATACATTTTAGCACATGTATTTTAAAATAGACATTAAAATAACTTTAGTTTTGTTTCCTGAAATCTGAAATATTGAAATTTAATCGCTGTTTTTGTTACTTTTGAAAAAGGCTGATCTACTACTAATCCCAAGAGTCAAGAAGAAGCGTTCTTTTTTTGGGCCCAGGTGCTGGAAGGGGGATTACCTCATGTGCGGCCCCTTCTCTAGGTTTCTTAATACCTGGTGTTTTTCCTTGACCTCATGTAATTTTTATTGGGGGATGGTGTAATAATAGTCTAGTCTATACAGCTCTTTGAGACTTCTTATGGTTAAGGGCTATACAAATAAACATTATTCGACTTGAATTTCCCTATTTAAGTGGATTATGAAACTCAAAGAAAGTGTCTTTAAATGCCGAAATAGCGTAAAATGTAAATAAAGCTTTTTTTCATGATTTACTTTTTTTTTCAGCTATTTGCCCGTAGCTAAAAAAAAGAACGTTGCTACTTGCGACTCATTTTGGCAGAGCGGGTCACATATTAACAAAAATAATTAGTAAACGAAATAAAATATGATTATGGGCAAGGCACAAAATAACTATGCGAGGAAAGGGACCTGAAAAAGGTCCATCCACACTAATAGTGATAGCAGCAGATGGCCTCATGATTTTTAGCCATTGAACCGCCCCTACCAGTGTGAGCCTTCCAAATGAGGAACACTGAAATATATGAATCAAAACAACTGCAGAACAAAACATAAAAATGTGAAAGCATTGGATGGCGATGATAACTTTTTCTTTCCTATGTCAGTGGTGACCATTTCCAATTTTCCAGTGACGGATAAACAGGAAATCTTGTGCTCGTGGTGGGGGGACAAGGTCAAAAAAGGTCAATGCAGACAAGTGTTTATTGGCTCAGATTCAGCAGCAGTCAGCATTTGTGATGCTGACTCAAACTAGTAAGTTCTTGTGGAAGACCAAAAGTGTCAACATTATGTAAATAAACACACCAACAAGTAATCAAACAAAAGGTGTTGTGACTTAAATGTTTCAAGTAATCAGTGTTAAAATGAACATGCAGTTTTATATTGTAATACAAAATTAATTAATCGATCAGGATTTATTTATTAATTAAATATGTAACTCAAATATCATGTAAAAAGTAGTTCATAAATGAATTAACACAATTTATTGTATTTTTTCTACTCTGGAGCAACAATTTTTAAAAACATGTACAGTGATACCATACCTGTCAATCTCCAGGGCTCCATGCCCTTACAAAATGTTGTATTTTCCCTTACAAAATACAAAATAATCTTACACCATATTTTTTTTCAAACGTGTTTATTTCTGTAGTTTAACATGTTATATTGTATATGTGTTTTGTTATATCATATATATTGTTAATTAACATTTTGTTGTGAGATACTGAGTTGCTCCATGTGAATGAGGTTTATTATAAAAAAGGTTCAAAAAATAAGTAGCTTGGGCGTTCACCGTAGAAGGAAAAATACATGCAAATATAATTAAGTAGAATAATACATTTTCTTATTCAAATTATTAATCCATTTTCTGCATTAAATTATTGTAGGTAATATACTGATTAAAGGGATAACCACAAACCTTTTTCATGTTCTCCTTTTATACTTCCCTTTTTTCTTAACTTCTTTATACAACATAGTAATTCGTAATATAATGCATCAAAGCAAGTGAGCCATTTGAGAGACGGCTCTCTTTAATGAGTTGAGCTGAAAAAGCCGGTTCTCTAAAAAGAGACTGACTTCCTTTTACTACATAACTACCACATGAAATCCCGAGGCTGCAGACGCATGCGCACAGTAGCAGCAAACCGCTCGCTTCGTTTGCAACGAAAAAAAAACTACCGAGATAGCGGCGAACTCGTTTGACTTGATTGATTTGCCGTTTCGTGATAGTCTGTGTATACTGGATGGTACCCATTATTGACAAATTTGCGTTTTTCCGTACAGATTTTCTTGTACGTCGTACACGTCTTAAAATGCATAATGAACATACTTTGTATGGCAAAAACGTACAGGTTGACAGGTTTTTGATACTTTTGGTACTCAAACGAGTCTGTGTTGGAACAAATTGTTTTCAAAACAAAAATTCATGTATTTTTGCTTCGGTGTTTGAATTAAAAATTGTATCTCAACCAAACCCTAGGCAAAAGTGAGATCTGCAGCCATTTTGGCTACCCTAGTCCAGTCCAGTAGCATCTATTAATTTAGAATTTCAAGAGAAACCGTCAGACCGACAACATGTTTTGAGAATTGATTGCGGTTTTGTGTGATTAATTGCGTCTTTATGACACCATTCCGGAATATGGTCGAGTACCGAGGTATCATTCTACATTTAATTTTACTGATGACCAAAGGAGGCACTCTAGAATTACACAACAATATAGATTACTGACAAGTCTATTCTTTTTTTAACATTTGACACCCGCAGAGGAGATTGCATAGGATACCAGTTCGCTATTTTGACTTATATACCTTACTGTTGTTCCGTGATTTTACTAATATAACAGTTTACATCATTGTCACTATTGGCCAATCATGTTGCTGTTGTTTTATCTCCACACCCTTTAGCGCGTTTTTTTTTTTTAAATGGGGTTCAGGGGAGGACTTTTAGAACACGTTGGAATTCCTTATCTGAGATTTGGGTCTGCTTCTGTTCTCCTTGCAAGTACAAAATCAATTGACGTCTTCTTTCTTTATTTTGAGTGTCTAATAAACTAGAAGCATATCAAATACTGTTAAACAACTAAAAACTGAAATGGTACCATATTTTGGCTGTTTTAAAGGCACACCCAACTCTTTAAAAAAACTAAAAAAAACATTAAATTGACTTCTATTCCAAGAGCCAAAAACTAATGTCATTTTATTCTTTGCAGATGG
Source organism: Urocampus carinirostris (assembly GCF_059441175.1). Classification (NCBI taxonomy): domain Eukaryota; kingdom Metazoa; phylum Chordata; class Actinopteri; order Syngnathiformes; family Syngnathidae; genus Urocampus; species Urocampus carinirostris. The sequence goes on along the minus strand of NC_142356.1, from coordinate 42,325,761 downwards.
TAGAACAGTCTTCTTTTAATGCCAAAAATGAGTGTTTTCGTCTTCCTCACCGAAAGGATATAAAGTGCTTTTAAACAGTTTAGCTGAATTGTTTTAATTATATAAATAATAATTCATTGTTATAATTGTTATATAGACTGCAAAACATATATCAGTTCATCTTCCAGTGCTGCTTATAGTTTTAATGCAGATTTTTTTTTAAATCTGGTAACAAAATTTGCACTACAAAATCATCAAAGGAACTTCTCAAAAGCCATTAAGGACGTCAGCCTACCGTAAAGAGCATGGTCCTGTTCTCCCGTAGGCTGGTGGGCTGCACCCCAGGTGAGCTAGCGAGCACATCTGTAATATTAGCATGAGAGATCTCTGGAGAGAGTCCGTTCTCATCGAGGGCCTGCAAAGATGGAAAACTTGGGTCCCGTTTGAACAGCAGTGGGCGTTTTCCATTGGTTGGGCTCCCAGGTGAACAGTTCCCCAAAGTGGGACTCCCCAGTCCATTCGACTGGAAGGCTAACGCCCTCCTGAGTCCACCGACTAAACCTCCCCCTCGTTTAGTGCTCCCTGAGCTGTGAGCGTACTGGCTGAACTTCTCGATGCATTCGTCGATGAGGGCGGGCGGGGCCTTCTTGTGGGCGACTGTCACACGCCCGCAAAAGAGCACCTCGAACTTTTTTGAAAAAGTTGTAGGGGAAAGGGAAGGATTGTTGGCCGCAGAACACGTTGCAGGTAGGGAAGAAAAGGTGACATGTGGTTCCGACGGCTTGGGGTCTCCTGGTTCCACCAAAGTTTTGTTGGGGATGGTGGGCGTGTCATCATTGCGAGCAGAGCTTTTGCCAGCTTGCCTGAGTGTGCTGATGATCTCTGGAACCTGAAAAACAGACATGCACCATGAATACTGAGCTGAACCTACTACTGAAAAGGAGAAAAAAATCTTTGCATTTAAACCTATGTACACATGTAGCCTAACATTTTTGGGTATACTGCACGATTTGGGGAAAGAACCTAACTGCGATTTTTCAGACCTGTATTGCAATTTTAATGTGATTTTAAAAGAAAAGTGCAATTTCTCTACTAGTTGTGGGTTTTGGGGGAGAACCTGACCAAAGTGACATGCAAACTTACCTCGAGATGATGTCATAACTGACTGAGTGTTTGCAACTAAAAAAATAATCTACAAATAAAAAAAGAATATAGAATTGCTGTTGAATGAATGGCCTTAATTGTCATTACTTAAAAGTACACAGATATTGAAGGGCTTCTCCTTTCAGAATAAGAAAGTGATTTACCAGCTAGCTTGCTGCATGTTAGCATCGGGTAACTGAGACTTCAGCGAGGTCTCCTCGATAACTAAAATACAACTGTCCAGAATGTAGCGGTTTCCCACAAGTTGTAGCTCCAGGTTATCCGTTTCATGGGTAATGGATCTGGCGTTGGTGAACTACATGCTCAATGTTAGTGGCTTAAGAGAGTTGTTATCCTTGCTGTAGCAGTAGGCTGGACCCAAAGTCCGAGTTCATTTTGGCGAGCAACGGGGGCCTGGCCACACGGATGTTTGACTGACAGCACAACGGCACAGTTGCGAACAAACCTCTTTCAAACTTTGGCTTGTCTTTTTTGGCTAGTGCTGTTAAAACTTGCATCTGATTGGCCAGTGCTGCTTAAACTCTAACTGTGACAATTCTGGTTGGCCAAATACAAACATGAAACTAAGTCCTTAACAAAATAAACACAAAATCTTGCAATTACACAATCGCACTACGTCACATCCCAATATCGATTAGATTTTAGTTAATCATCAGCCCTACTGCAGTACTATAATCCTGCTGGTGTGGCTCAACAGACCGAAAGTCGGAAGCATATGTGCAAAATGTATCAAGTGTGGTATGCTGGTTAGGGCTACAAAAATGAGTCAACGGTGTCAACAAAAATTGATAATACTGTACTTGTAAGTTTTGCAAAGCAGACTATGCATGTCATGGAAGTATAGCAGTGAAGCACGAACATTTAATGAGGAAGCAGGTTGGACAGTTTAAGAAAACGGAGTCTGATTCGCCTCATAATTAAATTGACTTCATGCTAAATTTAATTAAAAAAATGAATAATTAGTTGATCATTCAACTAGCCGGTTTCAGATCAGAGGATGGTTTCATTGTGGCCAGTGCAGTCCTTTGAAAATTTTTGTTTATTGAGGGACAAACAAATAAATGACTTGAATTATCATGAGAAAAACAAAACATGAGACAACGTTGCAAAATTATTATTTTTTTTTTTTGTGAAAAACATTATTTACAAGTAGAAATTTTAACATAATCCCATCAAAGAAAGTTAAAAATATAGTAAGCTACACCTATGATGTATTTTGTATTTTGGCAACTTTGTTAAACCCTTTTCAAGCATTTGTCTTAACTATGTCTTTATTTGTGGACTTTTAGAGAACCTTGCACATAAATGATAAGAACTCAATAGATATGAGTTTTTTTTAGAAATAATTTCAAATAATCTCAATTTTAAAAATAATCAAACACCAGACATTTGTCCTATTTATCACCACTGACACGCATAAGCATCACCCCTCCTGAAAACAACAACACAAGTCACACGGAAACCTTTGATCGTAACATGTTTGCGCAGGCCGACATTGAATCATTGCGCCATCACAGGGAAGAAGTAATGGAGGAAGTTGATTTAGTTGAGTCACATGGATGATGACATCAATGTCCGGTATCTGAGCAGATGCTACATTTGCTGACTACCGGTACTTTCTAGTGATTCCTGCTGTGTCTCGCCTGGGCACGGAAGTTTACTTAGCCAGAACAATACCCTTCCCAATAAATCTCTAGAAGCACATTCTGATGTTATGTTAAGATATTATTAACAAGTATAGTATGTCAGGAGTTTTTATTTTCAATACTTAATTGTTTATGTCATAGTTCGTCCTTTCAAATTATTAGCAACATTTTATGACCATGAGGCCTCAATTCTCCATCTTTTTATATAGAGTAGACCCCTGAGATGCGGCATCCCCGCCTCGAGATGAATTTGTTTTATGGTGTGGAATAACATGTTTTTGGACCCTCTTTACGGTATTTTCCACACTACAGCAAAAACAAATTATCAGGTGCCAAAATGCGAAATAAAATTGTAGAGATATGTCTCTAGAAGATGGCTGTCCTACTTTTGGCCAAACGCATATAAAATGCTGGTCTGCCATTTAGTTGTGTCACGGAATCATTAAAATACGGAAATGCTATTGGTCAAAACAGCTCCAAAAATGCCTTTCTCTTACTTCATTCAGTTCAGAATCTTATGAACTTCGTAAAGACTTTGCAAGTTCGTGATACAATACTGTATTATTTGTGCTGTATTAATTCGCTGTGATTTTTTTTAGGATGAAGTGATGTTAAAGGGAGAAGCAAAAATAAGAACATCACAAGGGTCGTTTTAAGTTATCAAAAATACGAAGAAGGCACACAAATAGTTACCCTCTAAGTTGCATGGCTTTGACCAATAATCAATTGGGACTATTATTAAAAGTAAGGAGGCAATTAAATCAAAGAAATCTTGTTGGGAATTACAGTCCTTACTACTGGTTCTGCATAGTTGTCCTGAAACAACACTTGCTTAGTTGACTCCTTCTAATCTCCATTTCAATTATTTTACCTACAATTCTATTAAACCAAGAAGCCTTTGTCTGTGACGTTAAGAAGTCCAGAGGATTCCACTACCTAACAAAAAACAAACCTAAAACAGATTAATTTTATTACACAATGTGATAAATGCTCTCTTTTGACCATTTCATCACTTTATCACCCATTTCTTGTCATTGAAAAGATAATCTTATTTGCATTAGACAGACCACATATTCGCTCATAGATAAGCCCAAAAGCAATCTGCTAAGTAAGCAGTATGTGCGTTTAAAATTCTTCATTTGCAACTGGACTGTTTCCCCACCAACATGAGAATGATTGCACCTGAGTAAACATACTCCAGAACATACGATGGTTCTTGCAGCAAAATTCTAACCTATTTTGCATGAAGTTTGGGCATTCAAAACATTCCTCGACGATGTTGATGATGAAAAGAATCAGGAGCAGAAGGAGAATGAGATGAGATAAATGAGAAGGAGAAAAGGAAGACAATAAGAAGAATTAGAAGAAGCAGAACGAAAAAAGGGGTGGGGAGAAAAAAAATAAAAGGACAAGGAAAATCACATTCTTTGATGATCTTAATGATGATGACCTGATTATAAGCCGCACCCACCACATTTTAGGAGGAAAACCGAGTTTGTACTTACACAAGCCGCACCTGTATATAAGCCGCATCCACCAACATTAAAAAAATGTAACACAAACACAAAATTAACCCAAACCCGACTTTAAGTCCCGCGATTGAAACTGAATGTCCTTCATTAAAGTACACAGTCCAAAAATCACAGCCGGCGAAGTGAACGGAAAATACCGGTACTTAAGGTTTGATGCAAACCTGCAGAGTCCGGGTCCCGTTGAAAGTAATCCAAAGAAAAAAAGTGTATATTTCCAAAGGTAAGGGTGGGAAAAATATAAATCCACTATTGTCCGTCGCGTCCACAAACAGGTCTCACCTTTACCCCACTTCCTGTCACCCCCGTTTGTTCCGCCCCCCTTTTTTTTTTCCATTCGCTCGTGCAAAACATATCAGAATAAGTCTCTAAAATAAATACATTACAAAAATATACAGTTCCAAATACATATTATACATGGTTACACATATTTACACAGAAAGACGGTACACCGAGAGTTTTCAAATCTTTAATAATAATAATATAACTTTTATCCCAAACGGTGCCTGTGACAAGGCAGTTAATAATAGCAACACGCTAGCAACATGCTAGCAACACGCTCGCAACACAGTAAACGGGTCTGTTAAAAAAAAAACATACCGTACTTGTAAAAATCACGGTAAACCGTCCTCATCTTCCTCCTTAGAACTGAAGCCATCAAAGTAGTCTTTCTCAGTGTCGGAAAGAAACTTTGTCATATAGACGTCATCCCACGCTCCCGCAGCCTCATTCGCGCGGTCACTGTCGCTGGAACTCCCATCCACTCCTGATTCTGTGCCCTCCTCTCCGTCACGCAGCAGACCGGCTTTTCGGAACCCGTTGGTGATGGTGGATTTTTTGATGTGCCTTTCTTTTTGCATTTTGCATGATGAGGGTAGGTTTACGCTGATTTAATTTATGCACAAGCCAAGAAGTTGCAGTCTTCCTCGGCGCATATATTCCACCGGTCTAAATCTTACCTTTTGTACTTGAGCGCCGCTGGCGGCCGTTAGAGAAATTACATAAATTGGCCGCATCACTGAATAAGCCGCGGGGTTGAACGTTTGGGAAAAAAGTAGCGGCTTATAGTCCGGAATTTATGGTAATAGGAGAATAGGAATGAGAAGAAAAAGAATAAGAATGAGATGATGAATGAGTAGAAGATGAAGAATGAGAAGGAGATAAAGAAGGAGAAGAGGTAAATGAGAAGAGAATGAGGAGCACAAAAGAGGAAAGAAAAAGAAGAAGTAGGAGTAGATAAACTAGAAAAATGAAAAAAAAAAAAAATAGAATGGGAACGAGAAGAAATAAAGAATAAAAATGAGAAGAATTAGCAGGAGAAGTGAAAGAAAAGGAAGAAGGAGAATAAAATGTGGATGACAAAAAATATAATAAATAAAAGAGGAATGAGAATAAAATAAAGAGCGAAAAGAAGGAGAAGATTAATGAGGAGAAAAAGGAAACATGAGAAGAAATAGAAGAAGAATGAGAGGGTAATAAGAAAAATCATGAGGAAAATGAGAACAAGTGGAATGAGAATGAGAAAAATGAGAAGAATTAGGAGAATCAGACGAATGACAATAAGGAGGTTGGGGTGATGTATAACTGAGAAAAAGAAGAATGGGAATGAGAAAAAGAAAAAATATAAGAAAAATGAAAATAAAATAAAAAGATAAAATTGAGAAAAAAAATTAATGAGAATGAGAAAGATCAGAATGCCAAGTAGAATCAGGAGGATAATAAAAATGAGAAGAAGGACTAAGAGATTGAGAAAAAGAATAAGAACAAAGCAGTTCAAAGGATGAAGAAGGAGGATAAGAAAACAAATGAGAAATGGTCAAGTCATGTTTATTTGTATAGCCCTTAATAACAAAGAGTCTCCAAGGGCTGCACTGACCATAAACTATTATAAGCCACAGACTATTATTACACCATCCCCTGATCTAAAACCTACATGAGGGCAACTCGAAAACCTCAAAATGAGGAAAATGAAGAAACCTTGAGATTTGAAATAAATAAAAAACATACATACATAAGTAAATATACAAATACATCACCATTCAATCAGTAAAAAAGGGGCTTTAGAGTAGAGGCCCGCACAATATTTGGCCATTAAAGAGAGCAACTAGCAAAAACCTTTTTTGAAAGACCCATTTTAAAAGGAAGACTGAGTTCAGGAGAGACTTGGGTCTCCTCGGAAGCGCCAAGAACAAGTCCATGAGGTGGGATCAGTTACAGGAAGTCTGTTGGACACAGCCCAAGTCTGTCTGTCCGCAGTCAGCTCACAGAGAAGCATACAGCGCTAAATAGAGGTACTGTAACTTGTGACATAAAAAAGAAACTTACACAAGTAGTGAAAGAGGAGCAGCAATGCTGACCTAGAAACGACAAACGTTTCAGTGTTTGTCAAAAAACAGAGAAACTGTATGTCGGATTCCTTGATATTTTCAGCAACAGGCCCAAGTTATAAATTTGAAGCCCAAGTTGAAACGTAAAACATTCAAATGTGTGTCCCAATAGGGCTGCACAATTTGGGGAAAAAAACCTAAATGCAATTTTTCAGTATTGCAATTTTCGATTTGTGCTGGTGATGTTTTTCTGATGAGAACTCTTGGATGCATGACTTACCAGTACATACACTCTTCTATAGGCGGGTATGGAAATATATTGGGGGGTGGGTGGGTGATTACTTTTGGCACATGTCATGAACATGCTTCAGAAGAGAACCTGAAATATGGCAATATTACAACTTTTATTTTTTTTTTTTATATTTTGAAGAATAACAACGAATGGGGTTGATGTCTTCCCTCCTTATTTTGAGTGTCTATTAAAGTTTGAACATAAAATGAATGCATGTTGGGTCAGCAGCAGCCTGAGCAGGGAAGACCAAACCTCCCTAATCCCCAGCCACTTCATCCAGCTCATCTGACGGGATTCCAGGGTGTTACCAGGCCAGCATAGAGATGGGCGGCAGTAGCTCAGGAGGTAGAGCGATCGTTTTAGGATTAAGGGATCCCAGTTCGAATCCCGGCTTGTCCGTGTTACATGCCGAAGTGTCCTTGGGTAAGACACTGAACCCCCAATACCCCCAATAAGCAGGTTAGCAGTCTTACATGGCTGCACAGATCATGGCCGCTATTGGGAAATGTGAAGCACAATGTAAAGCGCTTTGGGAGGTCATTGACTTGAAAAGCGCTATATAAATGCAGATCATTTCAGATCATTTCATGTAGTCTCTCCAGCATGTAGTGGGTCGTCCCCAGTGCCTCCTGCTGGTGGGACATGCCCTGAACACCTTATGGGGGAGGCCTCCAGGAGGCATTTTTATCAGATGCTCGACCAGTGACTGGCCCGTAAGACTGTTTAGTAGCAAAGACGTGTCGATGATGTCACAAGTCACTGGTCCTTTTGGAGTCTCATAGACACGCATAGACATACCCTCAGGAAAATGTGTAAATACTAATGTTTCGCTTTTCAGATTGTGATCAACTTTGTCCTGGGACCAGGTAAGGCTTCATGTGCATCACCCCCAAGGTGGTGGTGATGCACATGATTAGTTATGTCTCAATGATACCAGTCTCCTATTGGTTCATGCCATATAAGATGCCAGTCTGCTATTGGTTTCCGTTGCAGCATCATGAAAATATAAATAATGCTATTGGCTGAACTTCCTTCCACAATGACTTTCTGTCGAGAGGCAGAGAAGTGTAGCATGGGCATCTTAACTGGAAAACAGCTGGGACAACAATATGAAGCCTTAGCTGGTATCATGTCAAATTTGATAACAATTTGAAAAAAAAAACAATCAATGGATTTTACATATTTTTTCAAGATGTCTAGGCTTTCTAAAAGTGGCCATTTGGAGACTCTAAAAGGACCCTCTAAAACACATATGTCAGAGTCAAGGCCCGCGGGCCACATTAGGCCCGCGAGAGGGTTTTACCTGGCCCGCGTGACGATATCAATATATTATTAGATCCGGCCCGCAGGCCGCTGCAAGCCAGCAGCCCGCAGTACGCATGAATACTACATTTCCCACAATGCAACGGGGACGCGCCGAGCGGGAGCAAAGCGGGAGGCGGTTTGATTTATTCAGCAGTCGATCAGCAGCAGTCATTAGCATAACAGCAAAAATTAGCCCACAGATACCCATCAACAATGGCTAAACGGAAGGTGGACACTGAAAACCGGGGCTTTCAAATAAGTAATGTAGAGTTGTAGTAATACAGTACTGTATATAAATGTATGTAAATACTTGACTTGTTGTTCCCCTCGGGAATTTTAAAGCTTTATTGTCTATGTTGACTATGTTGTTTTTGTTTGCCGACTCTGTCCTGGGAGTGTTTCTTGTTTTTCGGCTTTTCATGGAAAATAGATCTTGATGTGGACAACAGTCTTTTGATAAAATTGTCTCCTATTTAGCAGAGAAAATGACTTTTGATTGTTATTATTTGTTAATCAGTAATTCCTTTTTTTCACACTAACCCAGAGAAAGCACAGAAAGGAAAGTCAATGTACATTTGAGCAGGACAGATGAGGTCCAGTGTGTTGATTGCTATTGGTTTTAAGTAACAAGAGATTTTTGCACTTTATTTTATTGTATTTCGAGGCAATATTTCTTTTTAATAATTTCAGATGATTGAATGATAGAAAATGGTTATGAGTTGTTGTTATGAGATATGTTATGAGTTTTTTATATAAAGGACATTTGTATTTTGTGCCTGCTGAAATTAAAAATGACTGACAGAGTCATAAGAAAATATTGCTTTATTTAACCAATCATATTGTAATATATTTGTTGTGTTTTCAGTAAGTTAAATCTTGGTTTCAGTAAAGATTGGACAGTCCGGCCCTCGGCTTGTAGCCAAATGTTTTATTTGGCCCTCCGTCCATTTGACTTTGACACCCCTGCTCTAAAAGGACAAGCCTCTTCAACAACATATTTGAACTTGACCAATTTTTTAACACAATGTAAATTCAATTTTAAGAGTTGTAAATGTTTGAATTCTCTTTCATTGTCTCTGTCACTTACTGTGCACACTTGTGCGTGACAATCATGTGTAAAACTGGATTGTGAGTGGCTTTACACACGTTTATTATCAGCTCCTGTTGTCGAGTGCAGTGCATGTGTGGTGCCATAGTATAAGGGTAAAAGTGATGTATGAATGTAGCAATTCGAGAGGAATCAGTTTGTTGTCTGTGCCGGCTGTATGGAAAAGTCTTGATTAAGAGAGTGAGAGGAAGAACAGATGAGGTAGTGATGGAGGAGCAGAGTGGTTTCAGGAAAGGAAGAGGCTGTGTGGATCAGGTGTTTGCAGTAAGACAAGTGTGCGAGAAATATTTTGCAAAAGGTACGGATGTTTGTTTGGCTTTCATGGACTTGTAAAAGGCGTATGACAGAGTCGATAAAGAGGTGTTGTGGCAGGTGATGGTAACGTATGAAGTGGTTGGGAAGTTGTTGGAAGCATTGAAGAGAGTTTATGTAAACAGCAGAGCACGTGTAAGAGTAGGGAGTGAGACTAGTGAGTGGTTCCCAGTGTTGACTGTTGTGAGACAGGGGTGTGTGATGTCGCCATGGCTTGTTTAATGTGTACATGGATGGCGTGGTGAAAGAGTTGAATGCAAAAGTATTAGGCAGAGGTGTAGAGAGGATGGATAACAGTAACGGTGTGGCAGGTAAGTCAGTTGTTCTTTGCAGATGACACAGCATTTGTGGCCGATTCTGAATAAAAATTGAGAAGGTTTGTAATTGTGTTTGGAAGAGTGTGTGATAGCCGCAAGTTATGTGTGAATGTTTGGAAGAGTAAGGTGATGAAGTGTTCACGTGATAGAGTGGGCATGGCGTTGGAAATAAGGTTGAATGGACACGTGCCAGAAGAAGTTGAAAGCTTTAGGCACATAAGTTGTGATGTGGCTGCAGTTGGTGGAATGGAGTGCAAGGTATTGCACAGAGTGAATCAAGGAAGCATGGTGTTGGGTGCTCTGAGGAGTGTGATGAGTAATAAGAGTATGGATGTTAAGAGAGGACTGTATGAGAGTGTGATTGTGCAGACGGTTTCAGTTCAAGTTTTTAATGGTAATCACATTCTTACAATGAGTAAGGGTCATGTTGTTTAGTGCAGAGACTTGGAGCCTAAACGCAGATTTGAGAAGGAAATTAAATGTTTTTGAGATGAAGTGTTTGAGCAGTATGTTCAGTTTAGACACATGGAGAGGATGGATGAGGAGCGAACGTTGAAGAGAATCTACAGAGCAGAAGTAAATGGAAAGAGACCAAGGGAAAGGCCGCGATTGACGTGGATGGATTGTGATATGAGTGCACTGGAGGAAAGAGGTCTAAATGTAGTGGAAGCTAGAGCTCTTGTTGGTGATAGGAATGAGTAGAGAGGTGTTGTGAAAGGATAGTGGGATGTTTGGACGTGTTCTAAGGGATGGGCAGGGAACCTGTATGATGCAGCAGGGGTAAACCAGTGAAACCTGTCGGGCCCTGCTGATGAACAGAAGAGTGTGTTGTGTCACCCTGACCCGAGTGACATGGCCACTTTCTTGTGTCCCATTTCATCTGTAGGGACGAAAGCATGACCAACTTGGGTGCCAAGGTGCTTAACTTGTTTGAGTGTTTGGGCATTTGGGTTGTCCATGGTCCCCAAAAATTTGTGCGTGTTTTTTTTTACTACTTTTCCCCTTTTTTTATTTTCTTTGTATATTGTGCTTGTGTTTATCTTGCCATCTGTCATTGCTCTTAATGATATGACATGGTTAGATAGATATTATCAGGTCATATTTGAATACACCCAGTACACATGCATATTTTAATTTTTGGGAATTTCATTGGCTAACCAATGTGTCACTCATCATTTGAATCAGTCACTACTGGCTGTAGACATTTGGATCCAAAGTCAGTCATGTTCATTTTTGTAATACACGCCTTCATAAGCTATTGCAGGCTGTGGACCGTGAAAAAAGCTTGCAATTGGTCGAGAGTGAAGTCAATCGAAAGGTCAGAGGCTACGGCCATTTTGGGAATCGTGTTACGAGTTTGTTTACATGTCATGTCAAGTTTAATGGGCTAGCCCTTTATAACAAGGAGTCTCAATTATGGGGCGAAACATATGGATTACAACAAAGGTCGTCAAACGATGCAAATATGCTTTGAGGCAGATTTTTTTTTTTAATCTGTCGGTATTATTGTGGGGTTTGGAATATTTTACATGTTTGGATTTACTGGACTCTTCCGAATGTAATGAAGCCATGATTGCAGACAATCTTCTCATTTGATCACTGCCAGGGGGCGTAAATGGTGAGTTATGCAAATTCTATGGTTTTTGGGTAACTTGTTTGAGACTGATAGCGATGTTTATGTCAAGTCAAGTCAAGTCATTTTTATTTGTATAGCCCTAAATCACGAAGAGTCTCAAAGGGCAAATACATTTTGAAATGGTAAGCATATTTTAAATCCCAAGAGTTTAACCTTTCCAATGATATGTGCCATGACATATTTTAGTGACTGGTAATATCCTACAGACACTTCTTTGCTAATCGACATTCTGGTGGACAGCCGGCGGAACGTTAAGGGGTTAAATATTGGATTAGGAATGTTTATTTCATTGTTAACAAATAAAAACACGAGAAAAAAAGACATAATAAACAATATTACGGCAATTTATCTATCAATCAGAATGCTAAAATGTAAAATAAAATTAAAAAATGAAACATCATCAATATTTGTTTATTTACATCCATCTCACCATTTACTTTCTGGATCCTTTATCCACACCACAATCACCCAATTCCCCGAGAACGTCAAAGTACGAGTGTGGGAATAAAATCTAGAATTCAAAACTTGCCCACTGGCACTCTGTCTGGCTTGGCAAATCCTCACGAGTCAGCAGTTCGTTTTGCTTTGTGCGACTCACTGCAGTCATGTGCATTATGGCGAACAGCCAAAGCCCACAACAGCTCAAAGTTCAGGAGCACATGGCAGACAGGGCAGTAAAACATAAGATCAGGAAGAATGCTTAAAATGGTCGGAGAAAATGAAACCAGTAGGTGGCAAAAACTTAAAACGTGTTTAAAGAGCTTGAAAAATGGAATGGCTGCTGGATTGCTTCCCCACCACAACCAAACTGCAGGAAATTTTATAGGGAATTTTACGAGTTGAATGTGTCTGCAGTTAAGCTTATTACATAGAAGACAGCTGGTAAATAATGCAGTGACATTTAGTTTTTCGCAATAGAGAAACACAGCTCTGAAGCGAATTGTCATAAAAATGAAGGGGACATATCCCATAAATGTTTAGAGAAGAGAAGGTCAAGTCTTTTCAAGTCATTTTTATTTGTACAGCCCTTAATCACAAAGAGTCTCAAAGGGCTGTACAGACCCCAGACTATTTTTAAATACAGACTATTATTACATAATCTGATCTAAAACCTACATGAGGGCAAGGAAAAACTCAAAAACCTCAGCATGAGGAAAATGAAGAAACCTTGAGAAGGGACCGCACATGATGTAATCCCTCTTCCAGGAGGACCATAGAAAACTCAAAAATTTTTACAGATGTACAAAAAATACATAACAATTTTAACCTTTTCTAAACTCAGCACATTTAAAATCAGCAACACAAATCAACAACTAACCAGCTAATTGAGCAGTTTTGTCAGCAAACGACACTTCACTAATTCAGACAGGAGTGAAGGCGTAGGTGTAAACGGCACGACCCTGTCTAAACTCCTTTCCTTTTTCTTGGATGGACAGGTACGCCGATAACTGATACTTGGAGCAGATATTCATTTACTGTAAAAGCATAACAATTAGCGCAATACATTTTTAATAATGCAAAAAGCAACAGAATGTTTGGAATAATTTCAAATAAAACTTTAATAGCTCTCTGAAACCTTTTACAGAAAATAAAAAATTAGATTTGTAAGACGACTAACATGATTATTGTGTTACTTAAACCAAAAACTAACAGTGCAGGAAATAAAATTAGGCTAGGCAGCAACTTGCATAGAGGTACATAAAAACATAAATATCTCCCTGATTTTTTTTAATGATCAATAAATTGAAAAAAATAATACAACCAACATGACATAAATTATGAGTGTTAACACACATAAATTAACATCCAAAAATCAATGAAAATTTCAACAGAGCTGGCAAATTTAAGTGTGGGCACACCCCTTTTAAAGCCTGATTGATAATGTTACGGTAACCGCTAATCACTAAGCCTTCCACTTAAGCATGCTTTTTATGCTCTCTCTCAATTACAAACACACGCGCTTGATTGACAGACTAATGTTATGATAACAGCTAATATATCAGTCTCCAGGTGCCTCTTGAAAACAAGCTAACCACACTTTTTTTAACACTTCTTACACCATTTCTTAATCAAAACACGCTTTCCACCAAGGATACAGGATGTCGGGACACGTTAGCCGAGCAGCCACTACGTTGTTGTTCCCGCGTTAGTGGCTCTGCCCCCGGTTGCTTATCCAATCAGAAGGCATGGGTAGCAAGGAAAGAGGAAGGGGGGAGGATTTGGAGCAAGGAAGAGAGATGTTCGGCTGAATCTGAGCCATTGGTCGACGTTATATAAGATACTGATCTGCTTTTGGTTTGCTGATGGGCATTGTGGAAGGGAGATCCCTCAATAGCATTTATCTTTCTTCGTACAGTTCACTATGTGAGTTACTGTGAATCAATATTGTATTTTTCGCAAAGTACTTATAAGCTATGGGTCACAATACTGATGGTTAAGGGAGAAGCAAAAACATGATAACTATGGAAATGAAACTTGAAATAACCACACAATAAAACCACACAAATGGCTACTGCCGTCAAGGTGCACGGCCGTAAACAATCGACCATCAGGATGATTAAAAATAAGGAAGTGATTAGTACAAGGAAATCTTCTAAGGGCATGAAAATCCTTGCAAGTGAAGTTTTAAAATCAGTTTTAGTTTTACTCCGCCTCCCTCCGCATCCACCCAAAACTCCACGGAACCATCTCAAGGCATTACACAAAGGGGAAATCAAATTTCATTGTCCTTTACATATAGATATGTGTGTATATGTATACATATATGTGTAAATGTATATATATTATTTGTATTTAGAATGTATTTTACTCATATGCACGTATATTACACACGAGTAGCATCCACTATATCCACTTTTTTAAAATGTTTTATAAGAATTACCGGGGGTTCAGAACTCAATTGTTGATTAACGTAGGTTTCTATACACCGGATTACGGCAAGTTCACTTTGCAATCCGCACATGAGAAGGTATTAATGTATTCTGGGCGTCTATGGTATCTAACAATGTAAATGATTTTTATATTGATAGTGATTTTTCCAATCAATTTCAAAAGTTCACGTACCTACTCAATACAAAACCACCCCCGCCCCTCTTCCATCTTGAAGAATTGAAAATTCCGTTCCAAAACGCCTCATCTATAATGAGACAAATGCCAATGACGTCCGGTGCCGTCGAGTTAGCTATCATGCTAATATGACAAAATACCCTTTGGCAAAGTCGCACCAAAAAGTATGTAATGTTTGTAGTTTTTGTTAAACACAAATGAAAATAAATGAGACTAAAGTGCGACAATGTGACCACACAAGCATGCGGCGTCAGCTACTGTTAGCCCCCCCCCCAGAAAAACACACTTCACCCAGTCCCATAAACTTGTTGAAAAACTTCCCACTTACATCTTTGGGTCCCGGCTTGGAGTTAAACAAATTGAATCGCTGGAGTCGGGCTTTCATTCCATCCGCCATAAAATTGACATCAATGTCAACTTTTATGAATTTAAAGCCAAACAAGAAGTTGACGCTCCAATATTACTTCATTGCAAAGTCGTTATTGCTCCCGAACTCTAAGGAGTTTGAATATTTGTGTTAAGTTAGCCAACAGTTATTAGTACACATCCGGTTGTTATCTATTAAAGTAAAATATCCCGTCGGATTCATAAGATCTCTCTCCCGGTTGACTTGATTTGTGCTTTTATTTTGATGTAAAGCAGAGGCCTTACAGTCTCAATTACGGGTAACGCAACATCAGCTGGATCCACCAATAAGAGCAAAGACCCCCACTCAAATCTCTCTGGCAGATATAATTAATCAAACATTTCCTATGTACGACACACCCAAAATAAAAGCAAAACGCAGAGCATTTACGGTACTTGTCCGTAAAAAGGGAAATTAACTTGCACGCATTGAATGCTAGACTACTTCAATATTAAACTACATAAATATGAAAAGAAGCTGTGACTGTTTTTGTTTTTCAATTCCCAGAGAAAGCAGAATTAAAAAAAAAACATTTGTCCGATTTAAAAACATTGTTTTAATTTGACTGTACTGAATTTGGAATGCTGGGCTAGTTTTTAAAGGGGATGCGTAATAAAAACTGCTATAACGAATTAAATTCTGACCCTTCAGAAAGAAAATCGATACAATTTGGAGTTGCTAAATCCTTGGTTAATACCGTAGTTAAAATATGAAAAATAATGTAAAATTGGACTTTGGGGGAGCAATAGGTATATAAAATAATTATTTACATAATCAATAAGTGTAAAGCAATGTCTGGCGCTCAGTAAATATCTGTTCTTGGAGCTTCCTTTTTAATTTTTACATTTTATTCATTAAATTTCTGTTTTCCTGAATTTATTTTGCATAATTCTTGGTCCGATACCGCCGTAATGCTCTACAGACTCTTTGTCAACATTCTATAAAACCATTTTGGGTTAGGACTCAAAATACTTAAGGCGTTTTATTGTTCGCTAATTAATCTATTATGAGAACTTTCATCAGGTTCATCCTAACTGCCACTTGAAATGAACGACAGGCGTGCAAAAAACAACAACAACAAAAGAGGTAATAGTGACACCTAGCGTATGATGACCTTAATTATCATTTCAAAATCTAAACACTTTTAGCATAACACAAATGTCGATATTGTTATGAATTATTTGCTTGGGTTTTGGAGTAATTTAGTTCAAGAAATTGCTAGTTTGCTAGCGATCGTACGGGTGACCCCACACGTTTCACTTTAAATAACCAGTCACAAAAGGGAATGCAGTATTCTAATGTATTTCTCAGAATGTTTATTTTAGAGCACTAGTGAGTAATAATTAGCCACTGGCTTGCATTGTATTAACGTACGCAAACAAAAACTAGTGCCAAGAGCACAGCAAACATGGCGGCAACCCTTGGTAGGGATTCCACGATGTAAAAGAAATACAAATTTCCCGATCTATTATATACTTTAAAATCCAAATTCTGAGGGGAAAAAGTCCAAAGATCATTTTAAAGTCAGAATTCTGAAGGGAAAAAAGTCCAAATTCTAATCAAAACATATTTTATTTTCTTTATTTTTCTAGCAGTTGGTGACAACATGAGGATAGGTCTCCTGATATTTTTTGCCACAGATTCTGACTTTTCCTGACAGTACTTTTTTTATGAATTTGTTAACTTTTAACTGATAATTCTGACATTTATGAGAGCATTTCTGAAAAAAGTCAGAATCACAGAATTAACACTTTAAAATCCTAATTGTGAGGATAAGAAACATTCAAACAATTATTTTAAAGTCAGAAAAAAAAGATTTCCAGTGCCCCTATACATATATACATTGGTGGATATATATATATATATATATATATATATATATATATATATATATATATATATTGATTTGTTTACAGCTCAAAAAATAAGAATAGGTGATATATTTTTCACGGCTAAGGCATATGTGACATTAAATATTGCATTCGAATAATGATTTTCACAGAATATCTTGTCATTATACATAGTTATTAACAATATTAGTATTTATTGTGCTGTAACAAGTATTTGTGTTATTTTTTTAAATAATGCATGCAGTTAAAAAAAAAATATTCATCAAAATCAGTCTCAAGGACAGGATTATATCGGTTATCAGTATCAGAAGGAAACAACAGTTATGATGCTTCTCTACTAATTACCTTCTGAGCTGTATTGATATAAGAAATTCATTTTATGCTAATTTTCCTGAAATGTTAAGCATTTAAACAAAAGTGGAATAATATACGGCTAAACTCATGAATAGAGCACATCAAGAGCCCAATATTGTTTAAATCACTTGAAGTGTTTACTTTCTAAAATCCCAACACACTCTAGGACTCCTTGACATTTCTATATGTCTCTCAGGGGTCTCCAATCTTTTTCAAGCCGAGAACTACTTTTTGTCACTAATTAGTGCAAGGGGACCCAGTTTGATATACATTCCTAAAATAGCCACTTAGTTAGATGGTTCGCCAAATAGCTAAAAAGGTGGCTTGATATTAGCTAGAAAGGCAAGCAGGTAAAAAACTAAAAGGGAGCTAGAAAGCTAGCTAAAAGAGTAAAAAGGCATCTAAACAGCCAGATAGAAAGCTAAAAACAAAGCTAGATAGCTAGCCAGAAAGGAGCCCAAAATTTAGCTTGGTAACGGGCAAAAAAATGTATGTTAGCTAGATAGCATGCAAAAAAATGTCAAACGCTAGCTTGAAAGCTTGCTAAATAGATAAAAAAAGGTAACCAGATCGCTACCATCCCAGCTGTGGGCAGGGGACACTCTGAACTGGTTGCCAGCCAGTCACAGGGCACACAGAGACATACTACTCACTCAGTCACACCTAGGGACAATATGAACTGGCCAATTAACCTGACATGCGTGTTTCTGGAATGTGGGAGGAAAACTAGAGTTCCCAGAGGGAACCCACGCAACCACGGGGAAAACATGCAAACTCCACACAGGGAGGCTGGTAGCTGGACTTGAACCCTGAACCCTCTGCAATGTGGGGCTGCGTGCTAACCACCGAGGCGCTGTGCCGTCCCTCATCTACTTTTTAAAACCATAGATTAGTTTTTAGTTTGTTGTATTTCCTCTCAAATAAATCAATAAAAATATTAGTAAATACATTTGTTTAATACATGAATAAATTCTCAAACTATTATTTTAATTACTTATAAATAATTATCAATACCTGTATAGATTTTTTTGTCTAAGAGGCCCATGAACTGGAATTTATTCTTTTGGATTTTAAAATAAGAATTTCTATTTTTATGACTATGTTGTTATTATGTTATTACCAGGTTAATTATTAAAAATAAGGTTAAATAGACTCAGTCAACCAATTAAAAAAAATATTTTACTAGAATATCACAGCGACCCAGCACTGGTGAGCTGTTTTTAGAAAAGGTCTGAAGGCACCTCAACTGTCCTTATGGGGAACCACTTTAAAGACCCCTGCTCTAGTGTCAGTAATTGATATTATGATATGAGTGCATTATGAACTGTGATTGTAAATGTGAAACACACGTGAATGAGTCTATGAGGTGAATAAATGGATGCTTGAAAGGATGCATGCTGTTGAAGACTGCATGTGCTTCCAGGCATTAAATTGCATTCATCATTTCATTTCATGTTATGTCATTTCTTCATACTTGTTTGTTGATGATTGTCTCTTTTGTTAGGCTTTAATTACATTGCACTTTTCTGTGGTTTTGCAATGTGTTTGGTCATTTAGTTATTTTTTAGTAGTCAGGCACCTTGCAATTGAGGAAAAGAATGAAAAGAGATTAAACTAACACATACTGGACTCCAATATTGTCCCCCGTGGTGTGCAACATAATGTAGGCACAGAATGGGAGGTGCGCCATACTGACGTAAGTGGGGCGCCGAGTGTCGCGATAGTTTGTGCGAGAGTGGGAGTTGAGGAGGTGAGTTTTGAGTTCAGTGAAGTGTTTGTCAATAAACAGGGCTGACTGTTGTCGCTCTCAAAGAAGCCGTACGTGTTCTTTATGTATTTTCTCTTATTAGGAGTGATCCAAAAAACCCTTCAAAATGACACGCTACAATAAAAATGCTTGTATTAAAAGTGTTATCTTGCAAAGTAGTACTTATTTTTACAAAATACACTTGTAATTTGATTACGTCTTTTTTCTGTAACGGAAAACAATTACATTTCTTTTGAATCCTGATAACATAATGCTGTTACATGTATTCCGTTACTCCCCAAGCCTGCTCCTTGTTTACATTTTAGGTAAGAGTTCAACAGCTGAGGCCTTGCATGCCGTGCGCTTTTGTGTGAATGTGACCTTCACCAATGTCAATTTGACAGAATTGAGCGACAGGTGGTCAGCCTGCGGGCACAAACACACAAACACTCATTACTAAACTGCAATTTTTATGAATAAAGTATCGGTTTTGGTCACCATTAGTATTGGTATAAGTCCAAAACTAATGGCGTATTGGCTTAAATGATTTGGATTTATTAGACTAAATATGGTACTGGGAATTATTAGTGGAACTAACGAAGATTTTATCAGTTATTGCTGGAGTCGGAAACCTGCAGCTCAGGAGCCACATGCGTTTTTTTAGCGCTGTCGAGTGGCTCTCTGGCACTATTCCAAAAATGTTTACAAAATGAAAAAAAAGGGGTAGGGAAATATTTTCGTTTTAATATGGTTAATATGTTAAACCATGACACAACCCCTTTTAACATTTTCAAATGATGTAAAAATGTGCAGAAGATATGCTACATACATACAACGAGTTCACCGGTGGGAATTGACTGGTTTGACTCCCACTCTCTCACAGGGATAAAGCTGTAAAAATGTAGGATACAGGTTGTTGCAAAGTCATATATTGGGAAATGAAGTTGTGGCTCTCAGGCTTGAACTCCTGCCTGGAGAACTTAGCTGCAATGCAAAACTCTGTCTCATCTCTCCTCTGCTTGTTTTCCTCCCTCTCCCTTGTGACTTGCGGCACAACTTTGTTTTTCGTGTTTTGGTACATTATGGCTCTTTTAACATTTTGGGTTGCCAACCCCTGGGTTATCAGTATCAGTAGAAAAATACAGTTTCATCCCTAATAAATACAAATCTCCAAATACCTTAATATGAATCAGGTATCTGTGTTGATTGCCATGAATACAGGTTTCAGTGTAAAATAAATTGGCATCGGACACATATGATTTTGATCATTTGGATCTGTTCAACTAAATATAATACTGGGTGTCAATAGTATAACTAATCTTTTAAGAAGTTATCCGTCCCAAGAAGCAGGATTTTATGGGTTATTGGTATTGGTACAAAATAAATAGGTATATAAAATCCCTAAAAAAGTAATATCTTACATAATTGACTAGCTACTGTACTTCACCTTTTTGCTATCCTGGCACCTAAAGACGTAGCAGGCACATCTTGGAGCATCTTTGAGCAAGCACCCGAAGCTTTCAGGTTGGCGGCTGTTGTGGATGAGCTTGGTGACCTGGTGAGGGCGACACTCAAACAACACCACGTGGGTCAGAGGGTCCCACAGGAGCCCATCGGGCCTCTCTTGCACACAGCGCACCCAGGAGGGTGAAACCCAAAGAGAAACGGTAGGACCGGGCTCCTCAGACTTGCTGATTTCGGCCACCACCCACGGCAGCATCGTCATGGTGGTCATAGAGTGGACTGGAAGGGAGCCCACGAGGGTCAAATTGTATCGAACTTCCTCCACCTCCATGGCTTCCTCTGAAGTTTCGCCGCATGTAGATGATAGTCTGCAATCCAAAGGGGTATCTACCACTTTTAAGGACTTGACTTCAAAATAAAGGCCCTCCATGGCACCTCCTGGGAAACAAATTTATGGAAAATTAGACCTGAGGGTAGTTATCAGCAGCAGTAATGGGCACGTTACTTCAAAAAAGTAATTAGTTATAGTTACTCACTACTTCTTCCCAAGGGTGACTTTAAAAAAAGTTGTTGTATATCAAATAATTCGATCATTTTCTGAGCTGTATTTGAGTCAGTTGAATAAAGGAAAGAAATTTTTGTTGTAGAACCTTGTAATGTTTATTGCACCTTACCAGCAACAGATTATTTTGTTTGCAATACGAGTGTAAGAACTAAACAGTAAAAAATATCAAAGAATAATAATCAGCATGTACATAAACAGGCACAATAACATACTTAAACATTCTCAAACTCAAGTAAAAACGTAGAAAAAACCTACGTAAACAGGCACAAAAAAAATTACGTAATCAAATTTAAACACCTAAGTAACACGCACAAGCGTATGGAAACATGCACAAAAACCTTCGTACGTAAACACATAAAACCTACCTAAATACACACAAAAACCTACATCAACACATAATCCATTCATAAACACATAATACATTCGTAAATAAACACAAAAACAAAACACACGAAAACGTACGTAAAACTCACAAAAACGTACGTAACGCACCACTTGTAACCGTCAGTAACGGCGGTAAAAGCAATTAGATAGATTATTGAAAAAAAAAAAATAACGCCGTTACGTTATTTATAACGTTATTCCCAACAATGCTCATCACATGCAAAAAAAATCCCATTAGAAAATGTAGGCAATAAAATCAGTTTAAAAAGCACATTTAAAGTGCATTTATCATGCTTTTTAATTATAATTTGTTTTTATTTTATTCTAACCATTTTGTGTGTATGTATTATGGTTGTTGAGTTTTTTTACACATTTTATCATTATACACTAAAGGTTTTTATGAAACAAACTGAAAAGTGCTATACAAGTACATTTGATGGTTTGGTTGATTGATTGATCTTTCCAAGTGAAATGCGCTTGTTCTCTTAGCAGAAAAAAATCTGATTTAAATCATGCCCTTTCTCCTTTCATATGGACGAACGTGAGTAATCTGATGTTTTTGTATTATAATTCTTCGAGAACAGTGTTTTGTTTACCGTGTGCCCTGGGTCCATATGGGTTTATTTGTGAGCTTGTTGCTTGTTTATGGTAGACAAATGAAAACGGGGCTAAGGGCCCGGTCACACAGCCATTTGCGTCTGTATCGAGGCTGAATCACGGCCAGAAATTTCTGCCTGTGAAGCAGACGCTGTTGGACGCTTTGAGATCGCCATACAGACGAGATACAGCAGGTGCTTTACACGCGGTCGGAAATTCACACGCGGTTGGCAGCGCGAAAAAGTTTTGCGCTGCTCAAAACTTTTAGGGCCCGGTCACACAGCCTTTCACGGGCGTATCGAGGCTGAATCACGGCCAGAAATTTCTGCCTGTGAAGCAGACGCTGTTGGACGCTTTGAGATCGCCATACAGACGAGATACAGCAGTGCTTAACACGCGGTCGGAAATTCACACGCGGTTAGCCGCGCGAAAAAGTTTTGCGCTGCTCAAAACTTTAGACCACGTGTTAACCGCGGGCGGCACACGTGGTACACACGAGGCAATGACGCGGAAATGACGCGGAACGACATGCCATGGCCGCGGCCAGGGCGTGGTTACACGTGGGTAGGATGCGAAATTTCAGCGGGTAATCGTGGGTGGAGCACTGTCATAGCATGTTCTGCACCTGTATCGCGGTGTTATTACGTGAAATTAGCGTGTTACACGTGTGACGGTCAAACGCCTTTCTCCGCGTATATACAGCGTGATTTGCCGAGCACACGTCAGTTGTGCTCGAGACGTCAAGGGGTGAACATGGATCCCCGTCACCGTAGTGACCTCGTCTTAATCCATTTTTATTTCTTGACATTTCTTTTCATTTTATAACAAGATAATAAAATAAAAATGAAAAACTATTACAATAATAACATATTGGCTTCTTCGGTGCCATAGCTTGAAATCTTGATCGTCACGGGACTGTGTCTTGAGCGGTTATGATTTCTACAGCCCGGTGTTATGCCGAGAAATGCATCCCTGCCGAGATTTGCATCCCCTCGCTACTACAACCACTTTTACCTCGTTTTATCTCACTTTTATATCACTTTTAGGGAATGTAATGGCGAACATATAACCAAATCCACTTCGTCTTGCATTTGTTGGGAATGTAATACAACATAAACTATTCAGTCTTTGTTTTTGTTGTGAACGTAATCGAACGGTAATGCACACCGTATATAAATCACTTTTGAGAACTGTTATGCACTCTACCGTAAAGCTTATTATGCTGAAATAAGCTTTATGGTAGAGTGCATAACAGTTTCAATACGAGCAAGTTGAATAGAAAAAGGCAAAATAAACAAAGTGATTTGTATACGGCGTGCATTACCGTGACCTGGTGAGGGCGACACTCAAACAACACCACGTGGGTCAGAAGCCTGAATAGTTATTTTGGCTCTGCCCTTGGGTAAAAAAAAAAAAAAATATATATATATATATATATATATATATATATATATATATATATTACATATATTAAAAAAAAAAAAAACATGTTTTGAAATGTGGCATTTTATAGCTGATAAGTTTGACAATAGGCTAATCACCCGGATCAGGGATATGCAAACTACGGCCCACCAAACAAAAATGGTCAAAATATAAATGGGTTAGATTCCTTAACTACTTGTACAGCTTTATGGCACCCATCTGTCTCCAGGCCAACATGTGTTACCACCCAATCTCAAACAGGGGACCTATACGTGAGAGACAAATGTGCTAACCACTGCACGACGAAAACATAATAATAATAATAATAATAATAATAATACACAATTACTACAAAACTAAATATCAAATTTAAATAATTAAAAACAGGATCTAACATATTTTGTCTTCAATCTGTTTGGGAAAAATACTACTTTATTGGTCTTCATTGACTCGAAAAGCGCTATATAAATGCAGACCATTTACCATATAGACAAAAGTACTTTTTCTGAAAAGTTATACAAAAATACTACAGACATACTACAAAAATATACTATGGAGATACTACAAAAATACTCCTATAGAAATACTATGGAATGAAAGTACAGTAATACTATAAAAATACTACAGTAGAAATTCTACAAAATAAAAGTAAAGTAATACTATAAAATATTACTGTATAAATAATAAAAAATAAAAGTACAGGGATACTATAAAATACTGCCGTGGAAATACTAAAACAATAAAAGTACAGTATTATTATAAAACACTACAGTAGAAATTCCCCCAAAAAGTACAGTAATACTATAAAGATACTACAGATATTCTACACAAATTCTACTAAAGAAAATTCTACACAAACACTACTGCAGAAATTCTACGATGCGGTGCTAGGAATTCAATTGGTCAAACATTTCAAGGTATAGGAGTATTTACGACGCTGTGTTGTTCACATTTTTGTTTTGTTTTGTTTTGTTTAATAAGGAAATAATTTTGGGTTGCTCTTGGGTTGTTAGTTGCACTTTACGCCCATGGTTCCAATTATTTTGGATGATATTGTAGCATATATGACTCAGAGACATGTAAGACAGATAAGTAGTGATGTGCTCCTCGGCTCGAGTCCCTCAAGCGTGTGCCGAGTATTTTAGATGAGTGGTTCATGAACCACGAGTTGAGCTGTGCGTTGATGATGTAAGCGATGACGTTTGAAGGTCCGCGAAGCAGGTGTACCACGGGACTGATTCAGGAAATTATTCGCTAGCTTTGAGTATAGTTTGAGGAAAGATTTTAGTACAATTGGTGACATTATCCGCAAGTATAATATTAGTTTCTATTGCTATGCAGATGACACTCAACTGTATGTGCCACTGGAAAAAAATGGACATTTAAGTTGTATAAATCTGGAGGCTTGCCTTACTGAGATTCAAAGATGGATGTCAAATAATTTTTTACGCCTTAACCCAGAAAAAACTGAAATGTTGATTATTGGTCCAGCTCACTGTCGTCAGTTGTTTTGAAACACTACTCTGAACCTAGACAAATGTAATATCACCCATAGTGACTCGGTCAAAAATCTAGGTGTTATATTTGATCCTAATCTTTGGTTTCAGTTACACGTGAAAAATATTACCAGAATAGCTTTCTACCACCTCCGTAATATTGCGAAGATTCGTTCGATGCTGTCCCAATCAGATGCAGAGATTTTAATTCATGCGTTTATTACTTCTCGGCTTGATTACTGTAATGTATTGCTTTCTGGTCTCCCGATGTCTAGCATTAAAAGTTTGCAGCTGGTTCAGAATGCGGCAGCTAGACTTTTGACTAAGACCAAAAAGTTTGAGCATATTACTCCTGTATTGGCCAACTTGCACTGGCTCCCAGTCCACTTAAGATGTGACTTTAAGGTTCTCTTATTAACATATAAATGTTTGCATGGGCTTGCACCCTCTTATCTCTCCGATTTGATTTCCCCCTATGTTCCTGCACGGAGTCTGCGCTCGGAAAATGCCGGTCTACTTGTGACTCCGAGAGCCAAGAAGTCGGCGGGCTCGAGAGCGTTCTCCATCCGGGCCCCGGTGTTATGGAACGCCCTGCCTCTGGAGATAAGATCTGCAACCTCAACGGAAGTTTTTAAATCGAAGCTTAAGACACACTTCTATTCCAAAGCATATGATTGATGCCCACCTCATATTCTGTTTTGTCCTGTCTTTTTCCGACACCTGCCTGGCTGATACGAAGGAGAAGGATGATTTGGGATGGGTCAGCGGACCAGCGTCTGACCTGCAGCATGTCAACCCCTGCATTTACCAGCTGGCAGAGACGGGAGACAGCGTCGTGGCCCTCATAGACTTTCTGGACTGGTTTGCAGGCTGGGGGCATCGTTGATGTCATGCACTTTCCGGACATTTTCAACATCTTACCTAATGTTTACTATTATGTGCACAGTAATGCTAATTGTAATTCACCCTGGTCAATCCTGGAAGGGGGATTACCACATGTGAGGTCCTTTCTCAAGGTTTCTCTTTTCTCCTCACACTGAGGTTTTTGAGTTGTTCCTTGCCCGCATGCTGGTTTAAGATCAGGTAATTGTGTAATTTTGTAATTGTAATCCTGTGCAGTCATTTGAGACATTTTTTGTGATTAAGGGCTATATAAATAAATGTGACTTGACTTGACTCAATTATGTGAAATAACAGATAATTTTGCCCATTTAAAAAACAATTTAACCATCATATTTCATAGTATTTACTAGAAATGTCATGTTAATACCAAGCAATACAATCAATATCATTAAAAAATTACAAAAAATAATCAGATTTTCAATTCATATGTATTTTGACATTACATATTTTAAATCATACAACATTTGTTGCTTATTTTGAATATGTTTTGTTAATATTATTATTATTAGTAGTAATAGTAGTAATTCCATCCATCCATCCATTATCTGCACCGCTTATCCTCAGTAGGGTCACGGGGGTGGTGGAGCCCATCTAAGCTTTCCTTGGGCAGTGGGCAGGGGACACCCTGAACTGGTTGCCGACCAGTCACGGGCCACACAGGGACAGACAACTCACTCGCTCGATCACACCTACGGACAATTTGGACTGGCCAATTAACCTGAAATGCGTGTTTTTGAAATGGGGGAGGAAACCAGAGTGCCCGGAGGGAACCCCCGCAAGCACGGGGAGAAACTTTCACAGGAAGGCTGGTAGCTGGATTTGATACCATGACCTCAGACGAACGCGTTGACCACTCAGCCGCCGTGCCGCCCAATAGTAGTAATTATTTAAATATTTGTTCTCAGCCATTTGAGATAATTATACACATTTTAAAACCAAATTACTACTTTCAACAATGATTATAATAATACTATTAATGAAACCACAAACAATGATGTATTGGTAAGAAAAGAAGTAGTAGATATTTTCGTAAAATAAGAAATAAAAAAAATCCTAATTTTAAAGCATAATTACTTTGCATTTTTAAAACATTGATTATAATATTATTGATAATACTCACAATATTTTATGTGTTTTTTTTCACTTTAAAGCCCCAATGTGTAATATTTGACCACTAGATGGCACTGTGTTGTCTGGTGTGAGCGAGGGCCAGTTCCAGTGAGCTCAGCCTGGGGGCAGACAATCATGGCAGCAACCTAGGTGCGGATTCCACTGTGTAAAATAAATAAAAAATTCTCGATTTACTATTTTTCTATATAAAAATGTTCATTGGTATGACAATTCGTGAGTGTTTTCTTCGCATTCAAATCAATGTTTTTTTTTCTGAATGAATACTTGAATTCCTTATACAGGGATCAGAATGGAGATTTTCATTTTCAGCTGAAATAGCCAGGGTCCAGGGGCCGCAGGCCCCGGCCAGGTCCAGGGCGGAGCCCGGTGGGGGAAGCCAACAGCATTTATCTTATTTGCTATGTGAAAATTGCACTAGAATGAATTAAATCCAACAAAACAGAAACCATGTATTTTTTTCAGTTTTAAGATGTTTAAAACAATTGGGGGATTACAATGTTACAACCATCACCATTGTTGTTGTGTTTTGATGATGAAGATGGACCTTGTATTTAGCTACTAATGAACAATATATATGAAAATATATACATTAATAACCATTCATCATTAATTTGAAAATAGAATGCACAAACTGAACATGCTTAAAGAAAATACATGTCAGTCTGTGACAGTCTTCTCCAGCCATGACCACTTAAATTTATTCTTGATTCCTTTATCAATCTCGGAGACAAAAGCCTCATCTTCTTTTCTTAGTATTTTCATATTTACTTTTTCAAACACTCATTTCACCGTTTGAAAAGACCGGAAGGAGCGCCATGTTTGAGAAAGCCAATGCTCTGAACAAAAGCTCCGCTGATTGGTTATCAGCAAACCTATCGACCAATGGTAGGAGTCGATCTATTTGTTGTGTGTTATAGATCTAATGCGCTGCGCTTCTTTTTGCCGATTTTTCTCGCGATCTCTAACTGCTAACTTGGGGTGATGAAACAGTCACGTATCATACCTCACCCCCCCAAAATATTTTCTCATCGAATTTAGACGATTTACGGGAATGACCTTTGGGGTTCAAAAACAGCGGAAATCCGCGGATCCGCGGAAAATTCTGATCCCTGCTTATAATACACCAAATTTTAAACACTGTCCTTTTAAGTAATAAAATAGTAATATTGTTGAAATAATGATAGAAAACGTTGAACGTCCCTTTTTAAGTATTGTACTTCTTTTACTTGAGAAAAATGCTTTTCGATGCTCAAAATGAGAAAAAAAAATATCAATCAACAAACCATTTTTTGCAGAACAGAATGCGAGAAACAACTTCTTAAGTCCTCAAGCCTGTTTACAGACGACTCCCCCAAAACCCCCAAGCCCATTCTCCCAGGTCTTTCTTTCAATCCAGACCCCAGGCGGTATTTCGATTGAGGGGTGGGAGTGTTGAAATGACCACCTGGTGTTGTTTGCACTTGCACCATGACAAGGGCACGCACGCATAGCCCCACCACATTCATATTTGGACACAAATGCAGAAAATAGTTGAGAAGCACTGCCCAGACCAAACCCAAAACCTAACCGTTACAAAGTAAAATAATGTGTGTCCGACTTAGATGTGATATGTTTCTAATCTAAACTACTTTATAAATCCCAATTTGTGTGTGTTTGTATGTGACTTATAAGCTCTAACACGACGCAATCTATTTTTTGTTAAAATGTACACAGTTTTGTACTTTAGGCCTCCATTGGTGTCTTTAGCTAGATTTCGTGTCAAGGCACCCCCAATAAATACGAACAAAATTGATAAACATCTACAGTACTTTGGAGTGTTCTGCTTTTATGGGGGCTCTACATCTTCTGGCGCCCAAATTGAGTATTGCATCTCCCAACCACCGATCTCGACAAGTTGCCATTTTGCTTGTATAAGTACCGTATATGATTAAATAACATTTGAAACCTTAAACCCTAAAAAATTAGTAGGTGGTGAGTACGACTTACTGTACATGTGATATACTATACTTGTATAGGATTAAATCAAATTAGAAACCCTAACTCTAAACACCGAGCCCTAACCTCAGACCACTTTTACACATACACTAGAAATATCACACTGCTATTAACTCATTCATAACAATCAATTAGTGTTGAAAAATTGTCTTTTGTGTCTTTCATGTGTTTGTTTTATTCCAGAACCGAGATGGTGGGTTTTTTAAAATTAGCGCTAAAAAGGATAAGCAGTTCCTTCGAAGATTTTATTTACAGAAAATTTCGGGCATAAATGAGCTGCAATGACTATAGAAATGTAAGAGTTTCGGGACTTGAGCTGATCACATCTCCTCATGAGCTGAAATTGATGTTTCCTGTCTCATTATGTATTCTATTCAAAGAAGTCGGGTGATAGACGTAAGAATGGCGCTCAAGGCTACTTCTTGCTACAAACAAAACAATGGAAGTTACATAACTACAAATAAACAAATGAAGAAATGATACAACCATGACTAAATATAGGCAGTGACATATTTCAATATAACAACAAAAGTCATTCATTTCCTTACTTGTTTAATTGGAAGCAGGAATGAAAACCACTCACTCAGGTTCAGTCCCAAAACAATCCCGCAGAAATTCTGCCAGCAACCACACAAAGGAACCTTGACTGAGTGCGAGTATAGTTGTAGGCTGGTGATTCGTTGTGAGTTAAATTTAGAAGAAAAGTTTCTCTCTGACTCCATGAAGTGGCAGGCCTCAACGCATGACGAGGGCGTGCAGAGTGCGTGTACCAAGAGCAGGACACGCCCACTAACACCCACGTCAAGTGTGTGTAGTGGAAACACAAAAGATGAACACAAAAACATCAGGGTTGTTTGGGAAGTTTCATAATTGCGTTTCCATAGAGACAATTATGAAATAAGATTCCTATAAAGCAGGGTCTAGGTTTACCCACCAGGGAAAGGTATAAGAAATCTGTAGGGGGCACCCCCGAATGCTGACTTTGTTTAATCCTGGGCTCGGGACGAGCGCAAGTCAAACTATACTACGCTTGTGTCCCTGCTTCTGGGTCATTTTTGTTATTCTGTGCCATTTGAGTCCCAGTGACATACAAAGTTATATTTTGTGTACAAATTGGCTCATACTTATCTTCAAAAGATTTTCTTCTATGCTTAACTGCCCTCTACCATAAAACACAGGTATGCAGGATGAGTTAATTAGTTGGTGCTGGCTTCGACAGTACAACTCATTACCACTAGTGCTGTAAGCAACAGTGCCAATGAGTTGGGCTGGCGAAAAAAATAAAGTTTTTTGGGGGGCTTAAATTAAGTCGCTATCTTGCTGATAGCACATACTTTGTGCTATTCCTATCTATGATCTTTTTGTGACAATGAGGTGCTATAAACTGCCTCCGCCGGACTTGTTTACAAACACGGAAAAGGCTCGATAGGTGCTGGGTAGTAGTTGTCCTCAATACAGAAGACTAAAAAGAGAGAATGTTCCGAATGTATAAAAAGAAGAGCCAAATTTAGACTCATTTTAATGATCTTGATTGTTTTGAAGTAGAGTGACTTCAATTTTTCAATCTTAGAGACTGCTGATCTGTTGTTTTTATTTTACTTGTTGTAGTTAATATTTTTGGTGTGTTTTTCAGAGTATCTGTGTCTAAATTGGTTAAAATATAATTTTAAGTAGCCAATTTTTTTTAATGTAATC
This sequence comes from Urocampus carinirostris, assembly GCF_059441175.1. Taxonomy (NCBI): domain Eukaryota; kingdom Metazoa; phylum Chordata; class Actinopteri; order Syngnathiformes; family Syngnathidae; genus Urocampus; species Urocampus carinirostris. The sequence continues at coordinate 42,295,071 of NC_142356.1, read as the reverse complement.
ATTTATTATTAGCACTTAAGACTTAATATTTGTAATTTATTTTTTACTGTTTTGATTTTGAGGGATTTTGTGTTGTTCAACTTTAAATCTGTTCTGTGTGTAAATAGCTAAAATTGTTTTATTCCCCGAATTGTTTTTTCTGACCTTCAAACACATGTCGTGCCTCCTAGTGGTGCATTTATCCAGTAAAAAACATTGATTTTAATACTAGGCAAAAAAACACTTGAGCTATCACACCAAAGTTAATTCATTTTCGAAAAAAAAAAATCATAACTTGGGATAATTGCATTTTTTTACATTGGGGAATCCCCACTTAAGTCGGCACAATGTTTGTCTGGAATTCTGCAGCCACGTTGAGCCATTTATCACTGGCTTTGGTCAGATATTACATATTGGGGATCTAATTAATGAAGTTTTTTTTTTTTACTAGGAGTCACAAAATTATACGCACTGTCCCTTTAAAATATGTCACATAGAGGTCTTGGGAGTGTATGATTGCATTCTATGTCAGATTATTGTTTTTCTTCGTACTGACTCTTCTCCTTGTTTGGCTGGTAAATTTGGTACACCGTGGTCTCGCAGCACAATAATAATTATTGTGTCGACGTTCCATCAATGTTTACGTCCAGCATCATCACTCTTTCATATTTTGTTCTGTTATAGCTGGTAGAAGTATCAACGTATTCTGCGTTGTCTTCTTTATCGTTTTTATTTGATCAGACATAGTGTTCTTTTTGTGTTTTGTTCAATTAGTTAGTGTCCCAACATATCCTGCGTTATCTTGCGTGGAAGTTTTTGTCCAATCAGTTGATTAGTGATCCAACAAATCCTGCAGTGTTCTTTCTTTTATGTTTTTGCTATGTTAGAGTTGTTGTTTCGACAAGTCTCTTACATTTTGTGGTTTCGTCATAGAGCTTTTTGTTATTCTGTCCTACTGTGGGAATGTTTATTGTGTAGACTTACTTTCATGTTATGTTAGAGATTGTTGGTGTTGTAACATGATTTAGTTGTTCTATCCATGTGTGGGTTGCTGCATCGTAGCCTTTTATGTTTCGTTCCCCTAGAACCAGTTGGTACAATAGTAACTGATAAGAGTGGCAAGGTAAATAACCCCTTATGTTCCTGTAAAATCCACCTAAAATCACAATCCTAGAAGTGAGATAAGTAAATTGAATGCTGTTCTTGAACCATTTGGAGAATATGGACGGTTTTGGTCCAATTTGAAAAGTGACTCTGATGTTTTGTCCCACACTGAAATAATGCCTGCAAGTGCTACTTACATTGAGTAATCTAAGTTAGAACACACAGAAATAGATCTTTATTCTTGCCAGGATTTTTTTTTGCAATCGAATGCCTGCAAATGAGTGTAGCATGTGCATCTTAGCTGAAAAACAGCTGGTACGATAGCATGGTCCCAGGTCAAAGTTGATCTCAATGTGAAAAACTTAACATTGTATTTTACAAATTTTTCAAAGGTATGTTTAGGCGTCTCCCAAAGTGGCCATTTGGTGACAACCAGTTTGCAGCTCTAAAACCTCTGTGACTGTGAAATTTACTTCGGCCACATTTTAAAAAATTGTGAAAAAGTTGTAAAGGTTCAACTTTTCTTTACAGAAGCCAATCACTGATTGTGCATACTTGAACGTAATAATCATGTGAAAAAGTAGTTTCGGAGTTGCATTTCGAATGTTTAATTTTGGCTCAGATTTCAATACACATGAAAAATATGCATTCAGTCGTATGCAAAAGTTTGGGCACCCTTGATCATTTTCAAGATTTTCCTTCACAAATCATTGGTTGTTCGGATCAGCAATTTCAGTTAAATAAATCAAATAGCAGACAAACACAGTGAAATCTGAGAAGTGAAATGAAGTTCATAGGATTTACAGAAAATGTGGAATAATTGCTTGAACAAATGTCGGCAGGTGCTTAAATTTGGGCACCCCAACAGAAAAATTCCATCGATATTTAGTAGATCTTCCTTTTGCAGAAAAAAACAGCCTCTTAACGCTTCCTATAGCTTCCAATGAGGGTCCGGATTCTGGTTGAAGTTATTTTTTGACCATTTTTCTTTACAAAACATCTCAACTTCACTCAGGTTTGATGGTTTCCGAACATTGACATCCCGCTTTAAATCACACCACAGATGTTCAATAATATTCAGGTCTGGGGACTGAAATGGCCATTGCAGAACATTGCACTTGTTCCTCTGCATGAATGCCATAGTAGAATTTGAGCAGTGTTTGGGGTCGTTTTCTTGTTGAAGTATCCAGCCCCGGCGCAAGTTCAGCTTTGTCATTGATTCTAGAACATTGTTCGCAAGAATCTGCTGATACTGACTGGAATCCATGCGACCTTTAAATTTTACAAGATTGCCAGTACCTACCTGCACTGGCCACACAGCATGATGAAACCACCACCAAATTTCACTGTGGGTAGCAAGTGTTTGTCTTGGAATGCTGTGTTCTTATTCCGCCATGCATCCCGCCCCTTGTTATGTCCAAATAACTCAATTTTAGTTTCATCAATCCACAGCACCTTATTCCAAAATGAAGCTGGCTTGTCCAAATGTGCTCTAGCATACCTCAGGCGACCTCAAGGCTACTGTCGCATTACTCTCCCATACAGCATCTCCTTGTGCAAAGTGCGTTGAATAGTTGAATGATGCACAGTGACAACACTTGCAGCAAGATCATGTTGTAGGTCTTTGGAGCTGGTCTGTGGGTTGAGTTGAGTTTGACTGTTCTCACCATCCTTCACCTCTGCTTATCTGAGATTTTTCTTGGCCTGCCACTCCGGGCCTTAACTAGAACTGTGCCTGTGTCTTCCATTTACTCACTATGTTCTTCATGGTAGAAACTGACAGCTTAAATCCCTGAGATAGCTTTTTGTATCCTTCACTTAAACCATGATTTTGGACTATCATTGTTTTCAGGTCATTTGGTAGTTGTTCTGAGGCTCCCATGTTGCTATTCTTCAGAGAAGATGCAAGGAGAACAACTTGCAACTGGCCGCCTAGAACACCCTTTCTCATTATTGCACCTGCCTACTTTTGTTTAAGCAATTATTGCACACTTTCTGTAAATCCTATAGACTTAATTTCATTTCTCAGATATCACTGTGTTTGTCTGCTTTATGATATATTTAACTGAAATTGCTGATCCGAAAAACCAATGATTTATAAAGAAAAATCTTGAAAATGATCAGGGGTGCCCAAACCTTTGCATTCGACTGTATATTTATGTTGGGGATTTCCTTGGCTAACCAATGTGTCAATCATCATTTAAATCGGTAACAACTGGCTGAAGGTGTTTGAAGCCAAATATCTGTAAAGTAAGTAATGTCCGTTATTTTCAATAAAGGCCCTCAAAGGCTGTCACAGGCTTAGGACCGCAAAAAAGAGTTTGCAATCGGTCAAGAGTGGTGTGACTCAAAAGGTCAGAGGCCAACAGCCATTTTGAAAATCGTTTTCTGGGTTTGTTTACTAGTAAAAGGGAATTATGGGGTGAAACAGTCCGATTAAAACAGTGATAGTCAAACAATGCAGAAATGCTTTGAAGCAAATTTTTATTTATTTTATTTTTATCTGTCAGCATTATAGTGTGTTTTGGAGTAAATATTTTACACTGTTAAATTCACTGGACTGTCATGAATGTAAAAAGACCATGTTTGTGGATAATCATTTCATTAATGGAATACTACGGTACCTTTTGGGTAATATATATCGGCTTTGTAGTTTTCGGGTATCTCGTTTCAGACTTACCGGGATGTTTTATATACTATTATATAGAAAGTACACGCACGCGCACAATGTAAAATAAACAAAAAAATCAAAGTTAGGATCAGGACAATCCAATGCATTTATAACCACAGCATTTACAGGACAACACATGGATCACATTGGGAAATATGCAAGATCACTCTTGACGTCAAGTAGACCCCGAGATACTGCGTCTCCGCCTTATGTTTTTAATTTACAGTGTAGGATAGGGCTTTTGTGACTACTATTGGTCTGCCACTGGTATGTGTCACTGCATCATGAAAATACAGATAGATATGCTAAAGGGTAAACTACCTCCTACAATGCCTTACCCACTCTTCATTCATTTCAGAAGTTCCCGCGTATTTTAATCTTTAAGTTGGATAACTGACCAAAAAGCCCCCAAACTCTCATATGTTCATAAAATAAGGACTTCTTTAGAAAAATCCTTAAATAATCATAAAGAATTGCTGTTGGTCCTTTGAATGTGAGCAATGCCCGTTTGTATTCAAACTAAACAGTGTTAGAAAATGGTTCTATTCCGGCTTGGGCTGCAACTTATTCTTCTTCGGTTCGAAGAAGTTGTTAACAATGGCGTCAACCAGTTCATCCAGCTCCTTTTTCAAGCGCTCCAAATCACTGTTACAATAAGAGAAAATAAAATGAGCAAATTCCTTTGTCGTGATTTTGGGGCCACAGTGTTTTTTTTTTTTTGCTCACTTGTTTCCAGGGGCTGCGCAGAGTTCCGTGTAGTATTTGATTTTGGGCTCTGTGCCGCTAGTTCTCATGGTGGCCACGCCTCCGTTGGAGAATGAGAACGTGATCATCTGACTGAAACGGGAAGTGGGGAGAATCTAGGGAACACATCATGAAAACAGAATGAAATGATTACAACTGGGAATATGCCGTATAGCAGAGGTCAGGAACCTATAGCTCGTGAGCCATATAATGACACTTTTCATTAGTGCATTTGGTTTGGAGATAAAACAGTACCCGCTCGGTTAACTAGTTTGCTGTCACATGAATGCAGAATGCCCGCGGCCTCTGTCATGAAATTAACAATATGTAGCCCGCTAGTATTGTTGACCGCAGTATAAAATTTGTTGCCCCAAAAAATTCCCCATTCTGCCAGATTGCTGTAGCCCTTTGGCCACCCTGCCCTTGGCTTTTTGCAAGAATTCTAGACCACCCCATTTCCAACATGGTGATTGTAAATTTAAAAAAAAAGGAAAGTTAAATGTGAGGGCCACCGCTCCCAGGACAGGTGAAAATTTGATTATTGTTCTTCCGAAACAACTGCGTCTGCCTTATTTGCCTAGACACTTTGGCTGTTTTCAAAGAATATAAGAACAAGAGGCATTGCCAGACCAAACATGTTGACACCAAAAATGTAACGTGAAAGGCATGCTGTGCATTGACGTGTTGATCAGTAAACATTTTATGGGTCACCTCCATTTTTTGGGGGTGACAGTAAAATCTGGTTTCATCACATGTAACTTTTTATATTAAAAAAAATAAAAATCTAGAGCAGTCGTTTTGAACCAAAATGTCACAATAGCAAAATATTCATATTTTTTGTGGAGATCCATACCATATATGAAGACCAAATTCAGCAAAACCACCAAACCCGCTCCTCCCAAAAATACAAAACCAAAATGTATCTGTTTGACATTAGATGAAATAATAATGCCAAAGTCATGTGTCTCCTATCAACAAATATACCGAGTTACTCAAGATAATTGAGGCTCATTTTAACCCCTTTTTTCATAAATAATGGTGTCAAAACAAGGTGCAAACAGTTCCTTTGTGAATATGTCACTAAAAAAGCACAGTAAAAGTTCATGGCAGTATTTCCCTTCAGTGCAGTGGGCGAATGCGAGAGAGGGGAGAGTGCTGTGATGCATAGCTCCGCCCACTCCTACCTCTCGCGCTATTGAATTGTTCTGTGCGCTTGGCTAGCGTTTGAGGTGTAATTACAGTTTGTTGTGTGGGTTTTAATCATAAAGTGTCTTATCTAATAAGCTTCAATAGAAAGGATTCTATAGCAATGTAAAGCCAAAACGGGGTCTGTTGGTGTGACAGCTTGACTGTAAAGTTTATAGTCAAGCTGTCACACCAACAGACCCCGTTACAGTGTAAACTAGCTAAAATGGTGCCCTTTATATGTAAGAACAGACAACATGCATGAACTTTGGTTATGCACACACCAAACCCAGCACAGTGTTTACCAGAATTGGAATGCTGCATTGGAAATATCACAAGTAGCATTTTGTCACAGACAATATGTACTAATGAGCCATATGTGGTCTTAAAGAACCATTTATGGCTCTTTAGGTATGGGTTCCTGACCACTTATCTACATCTTGTTACGTACGGCTTTATGATCGGGGTGGTTACTGTCATAGCCGGTGGTCAAGTCACGGACGGCGGTGATGGAAAAAGGACCGCACGTGCTCGGATACGAGTCCTTGCCACCATAGTTGCGTAGGCGCTCAAACAAACTGCAGATCACGTCCTGATCATGGCAGATGAAGTAGGAATTCTTGCTTAGGTGGTAGCCATACCTGACACAGAAACATAGTTAATAGGCAACCCAGCAAGTCTCACGGCTTCAGCAAGGTATGCTACGGGTTAAGCAAGACAGTTACTTAAACTCGTGTGAAAGATAAATAATAATAAAGATAATTAGAAACAGAATAAAAAAATAATTTTCTCAATTCTAACCCAATTTTATTTTTCTATGGTTTTCAGAATCCTTGGTAAAGTTTACCTTTTTAAAAACGTACACTATATATTTAAGGAAATCTGAGTTAGTTAGTTATTCTGGTAGCAGTGCATAGTGCAGCTAATATTTTATGGAGGGGGAAAAAAAGACAAAATCATCAATGTACAACTACATAAATAAATTGTAAAATAGATACAATATAAAAATACACATCAAACAATATAAATAGAAAATAAAAAATACACAAAAATATACATTGAATAAAAATAAAAAGTAATAAGAAGAAGTACAAAGTGGTACAAAAACAATGGTAGATACATTATAAACACAATTAAGAAGAGCAAACACAAAAAATAATAAGACAGATTTCAAATAATTAACTGAAGATATAAATAATAAATCGCATAAAAAATTCCAGACAATAATTACTCACATGTTTTATTGCAAGAAAAAAAGGAAAAACAAATAAACAGATTCAAAATAATAAAAAAGAAAAAAAATAGAAATGCAAAATGTTAAAAATATTAAATATAAATCCCAGAATTAAAAACTATATATAATTGAATTTGTATAATTTATGCTTTGAGACTTATTTAAATAAGGAAAGATTCAAACCATCGCATGAACGGATCAATGCTTTTATTTAATTTCCAATTTATCTTTTGTATTATTTCCAAATTATGTTTTGTATATATTTTGAATCCTGTGTTTTTCTTTTTACCGTTATTTATTCATTGAATGATTAGTTTGGGTATTCTTAATTTTTTTATTTATATTCTTTTAGCATTTGAATTTAAAACGACATTTTGCATATCTTATCCCAGTTATTCTATGAGGAATGGTTGGCATTTCTTGAATCCCAAGACTTTAACCTTCCGAATGATATTTGGAACGATGCATTTGAGTGACCTCGTACGGACACCACATCCGCACGTGTTCTTGACACGTATTTGCTTCTTTGCAAGCTTTCGGAATGTTAAAGGGGTAATAAGTTTGACTGAAATAATCTATTTCTATTTTGTCGACGTTCCCGATTTAGCGCCTTATAATCCGGTGCGCCTTATGTATGTCAAATATAGGACCAAAAACTATTTTTTCGGGGTGCGCCTTATAGTGCGATAAATACGGTAATCAAGTTAAAGTAACCCTACCCAACCCTGCATACATACACATACATATATAAATACACACACATGCATTTATACACACACACACGCGCATATATATATACACGCACACATGCGCATATATATATATATATATATATATATATTTATATATATATATACACACACACATATACATACATATATTTACATATACATACATACATACATACATAGAAATATACATACATATAAATATATATACCTATATGTACAAAGAAATATACATATACATCTACATACATACATCTACGTATATATACATACATCTACATATATATACATCTACATATATATACATTCATATACATTCAACTACATATATAGACATCTACAATATATATATATATATATATATATATATATACATACATACAGTAAGACCTCGGTTATCGCGGTTAATGGGGACCAAAATCACCCGCGATAAGCGAAAATCCGCGAAGTCGCGGCGCACCTTCCAAAAACAAAACAAAAAAAAAACAATTTTTACATATACACACACATTATATATACACAAATATATATGTATATATATGTATGTATATGTATATATATATGTGTATGTATATATATATGTGTATATATATATATATATATATATATATATATATATATATATATATATATACTGTCTCAGAAAATTAGAATATTGTGATAAAGTTCTTTATTTTCCGTAATGCAATTAAAAAAACAAAAATGTAATACATTCTGGATTCATTACACATCAACTGAACTATTTCAAGCCTTTTATTATTTGAATATTGCTGATTTTGGCTTACAGCTGAAAAAAACTCAAAAATCCTATCTCAAAATATTAGAATACTTCCTCAGACCAAGTAAAAAAAATAATTTTATAACAGCAAAACTAAATCAAACATTTGAAAATGTCCATTGATGCACTCAGTACTTGGTTGGGAATCCTTTTGCACGGATTACTGCATCAATCCGGCGTGGCATGGAGGCAATCAGCCTGTGGCATTGCTGAGGTGTTATTGATGCCCAGGATGCTTCGATAGCGGCCTTCAGCTCATTTGCATTTGTAGGTCTGGTGTCTTTCATCTTTTTCTTAACTATACCCCACAAATTCTCGATGGGGTTCAGGTCAGGGGAATTAGCAGGCCAATCAAGGACAGTGATGCCATGGTCAGTGCACCAGTTACTGGTGGTTTTGGCACTGTGGGCAGGTGCCAGATCATGCTGGAAAATGAAATAGTCATCTCCATAGAGCTTTTCAGCAGATGGAAGCATGTAGTGCTCTAAAATCTCTTGGTACACAGTTGCATTTACTCTGGACTTGATGAAACACAGTGGACCAACACCAGCAGCTGACATGGCTCCCCAAACCATTGCTGACTGTGGGAACTTTACACTGGATTTCACGCAACTTGGATTTTGCTCTTCTCCAGCCTTTCTCCAGACTCTGGCGCCTTGACTTCCAAATGAAATGCAAAACTTGCTTTCGTCTGAAAAGAGGACTTTGGACCACTCTGCAACTGTCCAGTGCTTCTTCTCCATAGCCCAAGTCAGACGCTTCTTCCGTTGTCTTGAGTTCAGAAGTCGCTTGACCATGGGAATACGGCTATTGTAGCCCATTTCCCGGACACGTCTGTGAACTGTGGCTTTTGATACCTGGACTCCAGCTTCAGCCCACTGTCTTTGAAGCTCCCCCAAATTCTGGAAGCGTCTCTTCTTCACAATTTTGTTAAGGCTGCGGTCATCTCTCTTGGTTGTGCAGCGTTTCCGTCCACATTTTTCCCTTCCAACAGACTTTTTGTGGATATGCTTTGAAACTGCACTCTGTGAACAGCCTGCTCTTTGAGAAATTTCTTTTTGTGTCTTACCCTCCTGATGGAGGGTATCAATGATGGTCCTCTGGACAGCAGTCAGATCAGCAGTGATTTAGTTTACTGAACCAAGCTGAGTGTTTTTAAGGCTCAGGAAACCCTCGCAAGGTGTTTCGAGTTAATTAGATGATTCAGGTGATTAGTTGAATAGCCTACTTGTATACTTTTTCATGATATTCTAATATTTTGAGATAGGATTTTTGAGTTTTCTTAAGCTGTAAGCCAAATTCAGCAATATTAAAATAATAAAAGGCTTGAAATAGTTTAGTTGATGTGTAATGAATCCAGAATGTATGACATTTTTGTTTTTTTA